>NW_006408609.1:9874498-9876070 GCF_000296735.1 Chrysochloris asiatica | reverse complement strand
TATATATGCCATCATCTAAAAATTTATGATATGGACACTTTTAGGCTTATTTATTAATATGGAATCAGATTTAGGAAGGTTAAGTCATTCCTTCAACTGCTAAATAGTAAGGCCAGGATTTTAATTCAGCTCTTGTAATGCAATTTCTCTTTGACTTAAGCTTCCTATGGAAATAATCAGGATTGTGGAACAAAGTGACCATCATATTGCAAATATCCTATAAAATTGGAAAAAAAGCATTGTTGTGTAGTTGATTATGACTCATACTGACCACTTTTGAAAGACATAGTTAAGAAAATTGGAAAAAAGAATTAATGATTATATATATAAATTTGAGAGTGAAAATGACTGGAGAAACCTGCAGAAGAACAAAAGAGAAAATCTAACAACATCAACAAAAAATGAACAATTACAATGAGGAACAAAGAGAGACATATTTGAAAGAACTAACCTATAGAAAGGATGCTGTTACTCACAGATTTGCCAAGAATATGGGTGAAAGATGGCAGGAGGCATAAATCACTAAAAGTCACTTAAAAGAAGAGTTCATATACAAAAGAAGAGTCAGATGTAGTTCAGCTTCTAACACCAGTCCCCTGTTTGTGAAAAGTGCTAAGGTCAATTTAGACATTTAGACACATACAGAGGAAGATTCATAAAGGGTGTATGTGATGTGAGGGGTTGGCAGCAGAAGGCTAATGATTAGAGAGAAATAATCAGATCAATGCTTATTAAAAAAAAAATTATTGTGCAAACAGTGAAAGCTTACAGGGCAGATCATAAGTTTTACATTCAACAAATCATATACTACTTCATTTCATTACAATGATTATATTCATTGTACTATCAGTTAACAATATTTCTCTCTATTCATTTTAGCTTTTTTTTAACACTCAGGCATATATAATAATTTATATCACCAAAGGGCACATTCTGCAAGTCTGCCTCCTGGCCACCAGCTCTAAGTCTGTCTCTTTCCATGAATTTACAGTCCGCGGCTGCTCCCCCTCTCTATGTCCCCATCTCTGCCTTCATCTCTGGTGTTGCTTCTCTGGATAGGGTCTCATGATCCATCCGCTTGTGCTCTTCTCACTTGATGTCCTAGGGTCCTCTGCTTCTGGACTGTAAGATTAACTACTCCCCCGTTTTTGTTACAAAACTGCTACCTTTATAATTGTGAAAGTCACAATTAGTCATGATAACAATTACTCACTATTGGATCATAAGAATCTTATCCCCAGCTCTTTTCATCAGACCTATCTAGACAAGATGAAAACTATTCAATGGGGAATCTATCTTCCCCTACACACTCTTAAACTATAATCCCTCTTAAAACCTTGTAATCCAGTTACTTCATGCCTTTTAGCCCCCTCATTTTAGGTAGACAATGTCTAAATTGCCCATCCCTATTTAGTCAAGAAATCAACCCATGTATTGCATTAGGCAAATCTGCTGTACAAGACCCTTTTAAAGTGTTGAAGAGCAAAGATGTCAGCTTGAGGACTAAGGTGCACCTGACCCAGGCCATGGTATTTTCAATAACCTCATATGCATGCAAAAGCTGGACAGTGA
>NW_006408609.1:9869331-9872194 GCF_000296735.1 Chrysochloris asiatica | reverse complement strand
ACTTTTGAACTTCACTGTTATTGCTGATGTGAGATGTTGTTTGGATTTACATCTTTGTAGTGGCTAAGGATAGTGAATATTTCTTCATATGTTTGTTGGCTGCCCAAAACAGACTTTTCCTTGGTGAAGTGTCTGTTCATGTCCTGTGCCCATTTTTTAATTGGGTTACTTGTCTTTTTCTTGTAGATGTGTTTTAATTTCTTATAGATTTTAGAAGTTAGTCCCTTGTCTGATATGTCATTGCAAAATACTTTTTTCCCATGCTGTGGGTTCCCTTTTTACTCTTTTGGAGAAATCCTTTGATGTACATAAGTTTTTAATTTTTAGAATGTCCCAATCATCTATTTTGTCTTCTTTTGTTCATGTAATTTTTGCAATGTTTGGTAGTCTGTGTGTGCTCTGGATTAGAGCGCTTAAGTTTGTGCCTATTTTTTCATTTATGACCTTTATAATTCTGGGATTCACATTTAGGTCTTTAATCCATGCTGAGCTATTTTTTTTTATATATAGCATGAGATAAAGGTCTTATTTCAATCTTTTGCATATCGATTTTCAGTTCTTTCAGCACAGTCTGTTGAAGAGACTATGTCTTCACCACTCAGTGTACTTTGGCCCTTTGTCAAACATCAGTTGTCTGTATGCGGATGGGCTAATTTCTGGATTCTCTATTCTGTTACATTGGTATATATATCTTTCATTATACCAGTACCAGGCTGTTTCTACCACTGTAGCCATGTAGTAAATTTTGAAATCAGGGAATGAGAGGCTTCCAACTTTGTTCTTCTTCTTAAGCAGAGCTTTGCTTATCCTGAGTTTCTTTCCTTTCCATATAAAGTTGGTAATAGTTTTTTCCATCTCTCTAAAGAATATCGTTGGAAACTGGATTGGAATTGTGTTATATGAGTAGATTGCCTTGGGCAGTATTGACATTTTCACAATGTTAATTAAGTCTTCTTATCCAGGAGCATGGTATATTCTTCCATTTTTGTAGGTCTCTTTTGGTTTCTTGTTGTAGTGTTTTGTAGTTTTCTATGTATAGGCCTTTTGCGTCTCTGGTTACATTTATTCCTAAATATTTCATCCTTTGCGTGGCGATTGTACATGGTATTGCTTTCCTAAATTCCGTTTCGGCATTGTCATTATTAGTATAGAGGAATTCTACTGAATTTTGTATGTTGATCTTATACCCTGCCACATTGCTGAATCTTGCAATGAATTCCAGTAGTTTTTTTTTTTTTTTTGCTGAGTCTTTGAGGTTTCCTATGTATAGGATAATATCATCTGCAAATAGAGAGAGTTTTACTTATTCTTTGCCAATTTGATGTTGTTGTTGTTAGTTGCCATCTTTGTTCTTCAAAACTTTCAAAATGTCTTGTGCAGCAGTTTTGCCTAATGCAATAAGTCATTTGATTTCTTGGCTGCTGCTTCCATGAGTGTTGATAGTTGAAACAAGAAGAATGAAGTCCTCGACAACTTCAATCTTTTCTCTGTTGATAAAAATGTTGTTTATTGGTCCAGTGGTGAGGATTTTTGTTTTCTTGACATTGAGATGTAATCCATACTGAAGGCTATGCTCTTTGATCTTCATCAGTAAAAGTTTTAAGTCCTCTTCATTTTCAGCAAGCAAGATTGTTTCATCTGCATATCGCAGGTTGTTAATGAGTCTTCCTCCATTCCTGATGCCATGTTTTTTTTTTCATATAACCGAGCATCTCAGATTATTTGCTCAGCACACAGATTGAATAAGCCACAGCACCACACCAGGACTCTGATAGATATGGATTAATTGCTGTCATAATATTTGTTTTGTAGTGCTGGTAGTTTCTTTGTTCTGCATGTCTTCCTGTGCTGAGTTCATGTTTTTTGTGTTCTTTCTTGTTAGTCTCGTCATAGTTTTAATGTTCCCATGTTCTTTGGGGTTTCATTTTCTTGATATGTTGTGAAGTATTAATTTCCTTTGAGGTTACCTTATATTCTATTAAGTTTTCTCTCCATTTAAAACAGTCTATTTTATCTTATAATCTACCTGACCTTCTTATCACCCGGGTCTATGTTCCCATGTGTTTACCTTCTTTCACATTGTAATTGTTTTGATCATAGACTGACCTCCCAGACACTCTGAATTTGTTCTTATAGTTTTGTGCTTTTCTTGACTCTTCCATTTGTTGATTGAATTCCGGGTGATGCTGCCACATATGTCAATCTCTGATTGTTGTCTGTTCTTGTTGGTTCTCAGTCCATAGAACTCCCTTTATGATGTTTTGCAGCACAGCGTTGGTTTTGGCAAAATTCCTTAGCTTCTTTTTATTCTGGAATGTTTTGATTACACTGTCGTATTTGATTGACAGCTCTGTTTTGACGAGGTTTCTTGGTTGGCATTATTTTTCTTTCAGGGTTTTATATATGTCTCCCCATTGCCATCTTGTCTGCATAGTTTCCATTGAGAGATCTGAGCTTAATGTGATTTGCTTGTCTTTGCATGTAACACTTCTCTTTTCTTTAGCTGCTTTCCGGATTTTCTCCTTACTTTGATTTTAGAGAGTTTGATTATTGTATATCTTGGTTATTTTCTTTTGGAGTCTATCCTTCCTGGGGTTCTTTGAGCTTCTTGAATGCTTATCTTTTCATTTTTCAAGATACTTTGAAAATTTTCTTCCAGAAGCTCTTCAACTATCTCCTCTATGGACTTGTGTGATTCTTCCTGTTCTGGAATGCTGATAATTCTTCAGTTATTCCTCTTCATGTTGTCCAACATGAATCTTAGACCTTTTTCAGATATTTTTATCCTTTTTTCTGCTTGCTCTTCTATTTTAGCAATAATGAGAGATTTATTTTCCAGTTCGCTAGTTCTGGTTTACATCTC
>NW_006408609.1:9867224-9868137 GCF_000296735.1 Chrysochloris asiatica | reverse complement strand
ACAAAAAAAGAAAAAAAAGAATGACCACACCTTTATCTCTGAGGATCACTCAGGTGTCCATGGTAGCTCTTATCCTTCCCTTGCTTCATCTCGTTCAATAGGCTGATGAGAAAGCCCTGGATTTCTTGCTTCTGCTACAAATTCCACTGGTTATAAGCCTTCAGGCTGTCTAAATATTACTTTATATGTAGTTCAGAGTTCTGAGACTTTCCCCTGAACCTGCTTCACATGGTATTCTGCATTATTGCTGACAGAGATCCTCACTGCACTTCTCCTGGATCTGCCATTAAGCCCCACCTCCTCACTCATTCTCAACACTTACTTTTATATGTATTTTGAACATTAATTTGTATTTGTATCAGATTTTTCAAATTAAATTTGGAAATTAGAAAAACAAACACAATACTTTAAGAGGTAAAAAATATAACATTAAGGAGTAATTAAATTCCAGAAAAGTTGTCAGTGTTATCAAAAGTATTTCAATTTGTTGCTGCGGTTTTCATTAGGTGCTATTGAGTCCATTTTGACACATAGTGATTCTGACCCTAGGCAAAGCAGATTGAAACACTGTCCAGTCATGTGATGTCCTTAAAACTGTTGTTATACTTGAATCTATTGCAGCTGCCACTGTGCCAATCAGTCTCATTGGTGATCTTCATTTTTTCATCAACCCTTAACTTTACCAAATATAATGCACTTTTCCATGCACTGGATCCTCCTGAGAACATATCTCAAGTATGAAAGATGAAGTCTAGCCATACTGACTTCCAAAGAACATTCTGACTATACTTCCAACACATATTTGTTTGTAATTCTGGTAGATCATCTGAAGAACAGATTTGATGCATTAAACACTAAAGACCGAAGACCAGAAGAGTTGTGGGATGACATCAAGAACATCATACATGAAGAG
>NW_006408609.1:9857082-9865566 GCF_000296735.1 Chrysochloris asiatica | reverse complement strand
GGAGGGAACAGTCGCTAGAGAAGGATATAATGCTTGGTAAGATGGAGGGTCATCGAAAAAGAGGAAGACTCCAATGAGATGGATTGGCCAGATGGCAGCATCGATGGACTCAATTGTGGCAACAGTAGTGAGGTTGGCCCAGGATCGGACATTGTTTTGTTCTGCTGTGCCTAGGGTCACTATGAGTTGGTGCCAACTCTATGGCACCTAACAAAAACAACACCATTATACAAATGCATCAATTTTATGGTCATCCTTAATTATTGCCCATTTTCTCTGCATGCATGTGAAGCTACTGTAAACACCATGGCTTAGGTCAGGTGCACCTTAGTCCTCAAACTGACATTTTTGTTCTTCAACATTTTAAAGAAGTCTTGTGCTACACATTTGCCTAAAGCAATACATTGTTTGAATCCTTGATTGTTGCTTCCATGAGTGTTGATAGTGGATCCAAGCAAAATGAAGTCTTTGACAACTTAAATCTTTTTATCTATTTATCATTATGTTATTTACTGGTCCAGAGGTGAGGATGTTTAATTTTATTTTCATTGAGGTGCAATCCATACTAAAGATTGTGATCTGTAATCTTTATCAGCAAACAAGTTTGTATCATCTGCATATCACAGGTTGTTAATCTTCCTCCAATTCTGATGCCATGTTCTTCGTGTTATCCATCTTCTCAAATCATTTTCTCAGCATACAAATTGAATAAGTATAGAGGAAGGATACAACCCTGGTGCAAACATTTCCTGATTTCAAACAACTTAGTTTCTCCTTGTTCTGTTTGAATGACTGTCTCTTGGTCTATATACAAGTTCTTCTTGAACACAATTAAGTATTCTGACATACTCATTCTCTGCAATGTTACCCATAGCTTGTTTAGATTCACAGAATCGAAAGCCTTTTCATTATCAATAAAGCACAGGCAAACATTTTCCTGGTATTCTCTGTTTTCAGTCAAGATGCATCTGATATCAGCAATGATAACCCTAGCTAGCTCCATATCCTCATCTACATCTGACTTGAACCTCTTGCAGTTCCTTGTTGATGTACTGTTGCAAACATTTAAAAATTACCGTTAGCAAAATTTTACTCGCATGTGATATTAATGATATTGTCCAATATTTCCTCATTCCATTGGGTCACCTGTCTTTGGACAGGCACAAATATGTACGTCTTCCAATTGTAATTTGTAAGATCCCCATAAAATGATGATGATGGTGATAATCTTAATAAAAATGACACATGATTTTTAATTGGATAAATAAAATCTGCCTATCTTCTAATAGTATTTTGACCAATTAGTTCACTCCAGGCATTTTGTCAAAGTAACTAATGTGGCATTCTGCTTTTGAAAGAATCCTTTGGTTAAAATTGAGTATGTGTTTCTGTTCTCCAACAACTAGGTCTCCTGATGTGGCACTATAGGATTAGTACTGAACTGTGAGTCAAAAAATCAGCTGTTCAAACCCACCAACTGCTCCTCAGAAACCCTATACAGGGTTGCTATGAATCAGAACTGACTCAATAGCACTTAACAACAACAATGCCTCCCTTACAATAATGGCCAATATTTAAATATGAAGTATATTAACAATGAGTCCTGGCATGGTGCTGTAGGATAAGCACTGGACTGCTAGCCAAGGTTTGCAGTTCAATTTCATCAGCTGCTTTCAGAAGCCCATAGAGAGTCTCTATGAGTCAAATGTCACTCGATGATACACAATAACAACATATCAATAATACTTGTTGATTGCTTAATCAACAACAATCTCTCTCCAACTTCTGTTCTAACAGAAACTTGATTTTCTTTAAGTACTGGGTGGTGTAATAGTTACTTGCCAACTTGACTAGGTTAGGATTTCCAGAGATTTAGCAGTTGAAATATGTTTATGTCCATAGTAATGAAATCTAACACAGGCGCAGTTAACTCTGATGAGTGGCTATAAGTAGCTAATCAATTGAAGGGATACTTCCTTGGGGGTATGGTCTACTCCACATATAATGGACATGTGGGAGTGACTATTTTTTTTCTTCTGGGGACCTGGGAGTCTGCAATTGTAAACCATTTCCTTGTTAACAAATTTCTCTCTATATATGTATGCATATATATGTTTCACGGGTTTTGTTTCTCTAGAAAACCTTACCTAAGACAGTTGGGTTCTTCTACCCATGAAGCTGATTCTTGAGTTGTTGTTGTTAAATGTCATGGAGTCTGTTCTGTCTCATAACACCCCTGTGTAGGGCTACCAAGGAGCAGCTGATAAGCTTGAACTGCAAACCTTGTGGTTCAAACCAACCTTGCAATCAAGCATATTAACCCACAACACGTCTTGATTAGTGTAAAGTTATGCTATGAGTTCCATTCACTTCCATAGCATTGGTTTAGGGGTGAGTTTATGTATCATTTTTGGTGTAGACATATTGACAGCCTTATGCCTGTTGAGCTGCTACAGTTGTTTTCCTCTGTTTTGCAGAGGGACATATAACAGTGAGGTTCCCTCTTCTCTTCTGAATGTTGGATATTGTTGATAAGCAAGAGATACTTAGAACTGCTGCAGCGAGGAAGACAAATTGCAGAAAAACAAAATCAAAATACAACAACCCAGACCTTAGGATATAATTTAATTCCTGAAATAACTAATTGAGGAAATGCCTAGAACAGGTATTCCTGTTAATCAGAAAGTCTGTTTGTTTTAGCCATTTTGAGTCATCTCTTGTCTGTCAGAACTTCTGACTTGTTGGCTAGCAGTCCAGCTTCTTTACACAACCAGGGATCCTTCTTACCTTCTTCTTGTTGCTTTTAACTGCCATCCAGTAGGTTCTGACTCATAGCATTTCCAAGAAGCAGTTGGTGGGTTTGAGCCACTAACTTTATAGTTAGAAGACTTCCTTATTGTTGAAAATATCAACATGATTGTTTCTGTCTTTTGTTTTTTTCTTATACTGTCCTTCACCAGGATTATCCTTTTTCCTTGTTTTTTCTGCTTTTGCCATTTGCCTAACCAATTTGTTAGCCTCTTCAAGCCTCTTCAAGACTTAGTGCTAGTTTATCTAGATATTGCTAATCTCATTGCTTCCTCTTATTCATTATTTGCAAAACATTCCCTGAGATATTATACAGCAGTTTGTATAATTTAGAAATATCCTGATATTACCTTTCTAATATAAGTATTTCCATAGTTATACATAATGCTTAATTTATATCAGTTACACACACAAAAAAATGGCTGAGATTGGAAGGGGAAAAACTGGCTTAGTTATTTGTAGCCACCAAACACAAAGAGACTGAGACTGAGTGGGGGCAATGAGGGTGGAAATAAAGACATTATAAAAAAAATCCTTTGGGAGTCAGTAGTGAATAAGTATTATATCTGTGCCAGTAAATTTGGAGGATAGATATCTAGATATATATCAACTTATTGTAAGTTGTGCCCATTCCAAAGAAAGTTGATTCAACATAATATGGAAACTATTAAAATATCATATATAAGTAAAATTTTGCTGAAAATAATTCAAAAGATATACAACAATACATCAACAGGGAGTTGCTAGATTCAGAAGATGATGTTTTAAATGAGGAATATTATTATGAATGTAAAATGGATCTTGGCTGAAAGCAAAGAATCCCAGAAAGCTGTTTACTTGTGTTTTATTGGCTATTCAAAGGCATTCAATTGTGTGGATAATAACAAACTATGAAAAATGTTGTGAAGAAAAAGAATTCTAGAACATGTAATTATCCTCACATAGAACCTGTACATAGAACATAAGGTAGTTGTTTTAACAGGATAAGGGGATACTGAGTGGTTGAAAATCAGGAAAGCTGTGTATTGGATTGTACCTTTCATCAATTTTATTCTATCATCAGACTGAGCAAATAATCCTAGAACCTGGACTGTATGAAGACCACTGCTTCTTTCAGGATTAGAGGAAGGTCCATAGACAACATTCAATATGCATATGATTCAACCTAGTTTGCTAAAAGTGAAGAGAACTTGAAGCATGGCTAATGAAGATCAAAGTCTTCCATATAGATTGCACCTCAATGTAAAGAAAACAAAAATCCTCACAACTGAACTACAAGCAATATAATGAAAAATGGAGAAAAACATTCAAGTTGTTAAGAATTTCATTTTACTAGGATTCACAATCAGCATTCATGTAACAGCAGTCAAGAAATCAAATGTATCACAATGGGCAAATCTGCTGCTGAAGACCTGTTTAAAGTATTAAAGAGCAAAGATGTCATTTTGTGGAATAAGGTGTGCCTGACCCAAATTTTGTTTTTTAGTTGCCTAGTATGCATGTGAAAGCTGAACAATGAATAAGGAAGACTGAGGAAGAATTGATGCATTTGAATTATGGTGTTGGCAAAGAATAGTGAATGTACTATGAACTGCCAGAAGAGCAAATAAATCTGTTTTGGAAAAAGTACAGCTGGAATGCTCCTTAGAAGTAAGAATGGTTAAGACTTCATCTCACATACTTTAGATCAACACAGTGGCTAAACAATGGGCTCAAACATAGCAACAGTTGTGAGGATGCCACAGGACCAGGAAGAGTTTTGTTATGTTGTACATAGGGTTGCTATGAGTCAGACCTAACTTGAGGGCACTTAAAACAATAACAAGTGTTATATAATAGGAGTCCCTTGGTGCTGCAAATGGTTAATTGCTTAACTACTAACAGAAAGATTGATTGTTTGAACCCACCCAGAAGTGCTTTTGCAAAAAAAGTTTTTATGATCTTCTTTTGGAGCTAGCATGACTCAGAATTCATATATTAATGAGTTCTTGGTGTGGCACTGTAGGATAAACACTGGACTGCTAACCACAAGGTTGGTGGTTGAAATCTCCCAGTTGCTGTTTGGAAACCCTACACGGGGTTGTTATGAATTGGAAGCTACTTGACAGCATGTAATAACAACAACAATAAAACATATATGTTGTTGTTATGTGCTTTCTAGTTTGTCCCACCTCATAGCGACCCTGTATAGGGTTTCCGAGGAGTGGCAGGTGAATTTGAACCACCAACCTTTTGTTTCAAAATGACTTTTCGGTCCAGTGTGTTATCCCACAATGCCACATAGAAAGGAAGAAATTAAGCCTCCAAATTCTCAGGGACCCTATACAGACTCATTATGAGTGGAAATCACTTGATGGCACTTAACTAATGTCTTAGACTTAGAGGCCTGAGTCGAAGGCTTGAACTCCTCTTCTCTGAGATCCCCACTGATAGCACTGAGGTCTTCTTAGTGCTATTAATAGATTAGAAGAATTGTAAAAGAATTCCTCTTGCTGTAAAGAGAAGTTACGACTGGACTTGGGCCAGCACTAAGTGTTGGCTACATGACCAACTTTACGTGGCACAATATAAAGGTATTGAAGTAGTCTCTACCACAGAAACTTCCTTCATTAGTCTTCCAGGTCTGCTTGTTCGGTCTGATTTCAATTCCACTTTTGTATATCTGTCTTACAATGCTAGAGCCAAGACTCAGAAATATTCCCACACTCATTTGCTAGTTGGCTTCCTGTCAAGTTTTGCCAAGGGGCTTTAGAGTGACTTGAAGACAAGAAGAAAGGGGGAAGTGACTTCCTTCTTCCTGTTTACTATTTCTAACACTATAACCCTGACATTTCACCCTGCAGGAATGATTTAACAATTGCAGTTGGTTCTGTAGTTTCTTTTACCTCCTAAAGCCAGTTTATTACTTCCCTCTGGTGTGCCAGCAATAGCCAGTTAGTCCCATTCCTGAGTCCAAATCTTTATAAAGTCTCTTCTCTGAGATTTTAAATTTGAATTATCTGACTTTTTTTCTTTTATTCCCCAAAACTCTATAAGTATAACTAATTTTGTCTGTGGGTAATTCTGTTTTATTTATTTATTTATTTTTTACATTTTCTGGGTCACTCTAAGCGTTCTCTGTTGTTTTTCTCAGCCTTCAAACACCTCTTCAATCAGCTCCTATATTAAATCTCCTTTGTTGAAATAAATACCTAGTGAAGTTTTTTTTTTTTTTTTTTTCTGACTATACCCAACTGATACACAGCTAGAATATTTTTGCAAGTAAATAGTGCAAAGCTCTCAGTAACTCAGTTAGGAAGTCTGGTTTATAATAAAGACTGCATGATTTATAATAAAGACCTGAGTTTTGCTAAGGACCTTGAATATGGGTATGATTTAGAGGTATAAAGATGGGGTGGAAAAAGTCCTTAAAGTTTGAAAAGTATTGTAGAAAAAATTATTAACAGGAAACACAAAACATTGTAATTTGATGAGACATCAGAATATGTAAAGGTTAATACTTGGTAATGAATCTTCAAAAGTAAGATTAGCTTATTTCTTATTCTGGGGAGCTTCTTGATGTCTAATGCCAGGCCCAAAATGACTGAAACAAAGGCTTCTGAGTAAGAAGATATTCTTTTAGGAGCTCGGGAAAGAAAGTAAACATGTTAATTGAGCACCTGTGCTTTGGAAGCTAATGTAGCTATTTGAATATATTCCGTGCCACCCTAGGAGTAATAAGGATATCATATTCTATTTTTTTAAAAGAAAATTTAATACATCTTTGAGTTCCCAATCATCTGACTCACAGATCTAGTATCAATCATTATTGGAACTTACTCTTTACCTAAGGTAAGAAGCTAGAAAGTTAGTAATATGTTATTTTGACACAATTCCTTTTATTGCCTGTTAACTCTGCTGAGTTACTACTCTAATTGGGTTCTAAGATGCCTTTTCATGTGGTCATCTTTGCTATGAGAAACTTTTGTATTTGTTCTCAGGTTTATGGTGTTTCATTTTAAACTTTTTGGATTTTCACGCTCATCTCCATCTAAAATTCTGTCATCTCCTGAGCTTTGATTGGGAGTGGAACACAGGTCCTATATGCTTCTTGTGGTCAACAGAACAATGGTTCCCCAAAGGTGTCACTTCTAGTTCCAGAACCTGTGACTATGTTACATTACAAGGCAAAGGGGAATTAAGATTGCAGATGCACTAAAGGTTGCTAATCAGCTGATCTTAAAATGGATTTTTCTTTGGGGTGGGGGGGTTTATATTTGAGAGAGGGAGGCAGAAGAGAATTTCAAAGTTATATGATATAAGAAAAAAATCAATGTGTTATTTCTGGTTGTTTTATGGAATCTTTTTATTGTTGTTAAGTGCCATTGAGTTGGTTCCAACTCATAGCTATCCTGTATAGGGTTTCTGAGGAGCAGCTGGTGGGTTTGAAATGCCGTCCTTGTGGTTTGCAGTCAGCGCTGATCCTACAGTGCCATACCAGGAGTCTTGTAGTAATCTAGTGTTGCTAAAATCCAACAGATGAATTTAACAAATAGAAATTTATTATTAGGAGGTAAGAAGTCCGATTTCTTGGGGAAGGGCCTTATCTCCTTTCAGCATCTGTAGGTCCCAGATTCTTGGGAGATCTCCCAGTGTCTTGGCATTAATCTTCCTCTGAATTTAAGAGCTTCACAGTGCAGAGACTCCATATCAAAAGAACACACATCACTCCTCACTATCCCTCCTCACTATAGAGGGTCACAATGAGCTGGAACTGATGTGATAGCCCTTAACAACAACATAAGGGTATGGATATGAATGAAGTGGAAGACAAGTTTTCCTTTTTAATTGTTATTATGTTATCCATATAAGCAAATCAGAAATTGCTACCTCATTAGATAACTTATTGAATGTAGTTCCAAAAATATCAGGTCCCAATCCCTGAAACTTATAAATGTCACTGATTAAATTAAAGGTTTGAGGATGAGGTTGTTATCTGGGCATTTCTGGTGGGCCCTAAATACTATTACAAATGGTCTAATAAGAAAGAGATAGAGGGATGTTCAATACACATGCAGAGGAAAAGGTGGTGGGAATGCAGAGGTAGAGATATGGACACAAGCTAAGGAACATGAAACGATATTAAAACCTAGAAAGGAAGTGTGGATTTGCAGATATATGATTTCATACTTATGACTTCCAGAACTGTGAGAGAAATATTTCTGTTATTTTAAAACACCAACATTGTTGAAATTGGTTACCATGGCAGTAGTAAACTAATACATATAGGAAGATCATTTGACAATATAACAACCTTTTTACTAGCCCATATGATAGAAAGCAATAGAAATTTTCATTGCTTATGAATTCTAGACTCATCACTTCATCTAATGTCTGGTTTTGGTAGAAGAAATGCAGGGAAATGCATAAGAACATACTTTGGGGACTTAAAAACTTCATGGGTATTCAAATCATTTAACAGTGTGTAAATGATTTCACAGTAATGCAGTCAAAGTTCTTAGAGTAAATCATTTTGATTCCCACTTCTGTCTGGCATAGAGAAATAATCAGCATTTCAAAATGAGTCCTTGGCTCTTCTATCATTACCTCAATAATTGCTTACAGAGCATACAGTATGCCAGCTTATTTTCACCCTCTTTATTACCAAGCTTCTTAAAAAAAAAAAAAAATATATAT
>NW_006408609.1:9852410-9856982 GCF_000296735.1 Chrysochloris asiatica | reverse complement strand
GCATATATACAATATTATATTACTCTATCTATCTATCCATTATCTATTTTTTAAAGTTGTTTCTTTACATCAATAAATGTTACTGGTAAATATTCTAGACTGGTTCCCTGAAAAAAATTTACAAGTTGGCTTATAAATATAAGGCCCAGTAAAAAATTATTTCTACAAAATCATGGAAACCTTTATGAGATAAAAATATGAAGCTATTGTATCTCAACATATTTCCATCTAGGACATAGCACTGCCTGCAAGGTCTGTTTGGATCTGAGCATGGTGGTTCAAACCGACTAGTTGCTCCTCAGAAACCACATTACAGTTAGAATAGTAAAAGACATAAAAATAATCTTATTCATTTTGTTTTACCAAATCAAAAGCCATATCTACAATTCACTTATAAATGTTAACAATCACTGTTTATGGGGAAACACATATTTCTGTGCACACATCAAATTCTCCAATTACAGTAGTTCTGCATAGATTGAACTCAGAGTTAACCTAACAGGATGTGGGCACAGGCACATTAAGTATATGGATGTTGAGAATGATGCTGATAAAAGGGACAAATGCAGAACCAAGAGGCACTTAGCAGATGCTTGCCTAAAAATTCTCAGGGGTAATTGTCCATGTGACGTGAACATGGGAGCCAAAATACATCTCCCTGGTCTTCGGTGTCATGATTTATTCCATTAGTTTCTCAGAAAGCCCCTCGAATTGAGCAACTTGTGGTGGCCAACTCAATAATGAATCTTGGTAATTGCCCTTTCTTTTCTTCTATTAACCAACCTCTCTCCATTACAATTCTGAGTAATTCATTCATGAAGCAGCTTTTTTTGGGGGGTGGGGGGGAGACTCAGACTTATTTTAAAACCATTTGCTGTGGGATAAAGCACTGGACCACAATTTTGGTTTGAACCACAAGATCGGTGGTTCAAATTCACCAGTCTTTCCTTAGAAATCCTATACAGGGTTGTTATGAGTTGGAACTGACTCAATTGTCCTTAACAACAACAACAACAAATATACAAATATACCTAATAGTAGAGAGAGAAGGATAATGAACTACCTCAAGCCCTTTATCCCATGTACCTTTTACCCAATGTAGTTGTTTTTTTTAAAAAAAGTTTTTATTGTGAATTATGGGATAGTTTACATGGGAGACATTAGCTTTGCATTAACCTATTGTATCATTTCATTGCCATGATTACCATCCCCTACATGCATCATCAAACAAGCAAAGGATATACCTCATAAGCCTGCTCCGTGGTCATCAGCACATAGCCCCTCTCCTTCTCTGGGTCTAGAGTCCCCAGCCACTCCATCTCTCCACGTCATTGTCTCTGCCTCCATATCTGGCGTCCCTGTTTCTCTGGGTAGGGTCCTGCACTCTACTCTTATCCCTTGATGGTCCCAGGGACCTCCACACCTGGACTGCAAAGTCAACCATTCCACTTTTTTTGCTACAAAATGTCCACGGTTACATTTCCAACCCTCACAGTCAGTCCTGATAGCAACTACTCACTATTGTCCTTCAAGAGTCCTATCCCCATCTCCTTCTATCAGCCCTGCCCAGACAGATTGGATACTACTCAGTGGAGATTCTACTTTCCTCCGTGCCCTCTGGGTCTAGGCTCCCTCTTGAAAGCTTGTAAGCTAGTCCTCCCCCCATCCATTTTGGGTAGCCAATGTCTGAGTTGCCCATCCCTGTCTACTCTGTGTACTGGGGGGATGATCCTTGCTGTAAAGATTTGTTCCCTCTTTTGAGCTACTGCATCCATGGGTGTAGGTCAAGTTCATCAAACTGTATCAGATTACTCTCTTGTTCCTCTTCTTTCTTCTTCTAGTTGAGTTTTGATCATCCAGCCATTGAAACCAGGTCAAGTGGGTATTATCTTCAAGTGTGGGTGTTCTTGTGCATGCCCAATGTAGTTTTGAAATAGATTTCTAAATGGTATGTTTTCTTCTTTTGTTGTTGTTGTTAAGTGCCATCGAGTCGGGTCCGACCCATAGCGACCCTGTACAGGGTTTCCGAGGGTGTAAATCTTTACGGGAGTAGAAAGCCTCATCTTTCTCCCGCGGAGTGGATGGTAGTTTCGAACCGCTGACCTTAAGGTTCGCAGCCCGATTCGTAACCACTACGCTACCAGAGCTCCTTTGTTTTCTTCTTAGGAGAATACAAAGATAAATACATATGCAAGTTTGCTAGTTATTGCTAAATTCATTTCCATAAAGACAGCACTGTTCTACATTGTCTTTACTAATGAAATATTGAGACAAAACAAACCAGAAAAACACCTGTATAGTCAATTCCAACTCATAGTGACCCTACATATGGTTTTGAGACTGTACATTTTTTGCAGGAGCAGACAGTCTCATCTTTCTCCCATGGAACAGCTGGTAGATTTGAATTGCTGACCTTTTGATAAGCAGCCCAATGCCTAACCCCCAGGCCACTAGGGTTCCTTATCAATAACCATACCAACACCGTAAGTTGTCAAATTTGTAGATTTTTGCCACGCTCATAAGTGTAGTTTCGTTTTATTAATTATTTTTCTTTTTAATTGAGCATGTTTTATGTTATCTGTGAATTTCCAATTAGTGTACTTTGTCTTTTTTTTTTTTTTAAATAGGAATATTAGTCTTTTTCTTTTGTTCTCGCAAAATGATTTTTTCTTTAAATCAACAAATGTCCTTATTCATTATCTTTACTCAATGAGAGAGTCATTTCTCTCAAATGAAACAATTTAAAAATCCCATGCAATCAAGACCTCAAAGACAAGGATCTTAGTTTATCTATGGTGGTGTTGATGTGCTGTGGAATCCATTCCAACTCACAGTGATCCTGCATAGGGTTTCCAAGGCTGTAAATCTTCACAGGAGCAGTAACTCATCTTTCTCCCAAGGTATGACTGGTAGCTTTGAACTGCTGAACTTGAACTCAGGTGCCCAACTCACAACCACTGCGCCACCAGAGTTCCTCAGTATGCCTATCTCAGGATTGGATCTAGATTCAAAACTTATCTCTCCTTCCACCCAAAATTTAGAAATGGAACAAGGACAGGATAATTGCAATAAGCACTCCTATTTGTAAAGAACATCATAGGACTTTGACCTACAGAAATTCTGAAACTAATTTCTGCAACATATAAAATTCGTCACAGCGTATGCCTTGGAGATTGAGAATGATCACTGCTTAGACATACGTATAATCTCTTGGGAAAGTCCTCATTCCAGTTCAGAACAAATCTTATATTAAGGATTTTTAGCACTTTGTCTGTTGTATAGATTTTTAAAAATATGTTATTTAACTTTTACTTTGTTTTGGTGTTTTCTTGTATTTTTTTTTACTGTTATGGTGGAGATTTTAGAAAGTAATCTGTGAAGATCAGAGTTTTATTAAAGACTTTACTAAATAAATATACAGGCTGAGTTAACCTTCCCAAAATATTTCATGTAAGATTTATAGTAAACACACTAAAAACATTTCATTTGCAAATTATTTCATGGCATTCCAATATCTGGCATTTTACATTTTGTCTAACTGTCTAAGACACTTTATTTATTCTTTCTCATGCTTTTCTTCATCCCCCAATTTCCTTCTCATTTATTCCATTTCTCTCTCTTTTATGTGCAATACCCTGAAGTTATTATGATCACTAAACAGGAGAGACTAACAAGAGTGAAAAACATTCATCAGTAAGTATTCCACATCAGTAGAACTGCAACTTCAACATTTGCTTGAAGGAGAGATACAAGATGCTCTGTGAGAATGACATTGCCAAATGACATCTTGGCTAGATGAAAACAAATGACAAAAGTTTTCATCTAGCCAAGAGAAGTCCTGAAAGACAATTCTGTGAGAGATAACAATTGAGTGAAACTCTGAAGGATGAATAAGAATTAACTAAGCAAATAGTGTGGCACTGTGGGATAAAGCACTGGACTTTAAGGTCGGTTTGAACCACAAGGTCAAACTCTCTAGCTGCTCTTGCAAACCCTATACTGGGTAGCTATGTGTTAGAACCAAGTCAACAGCACTTAACCATGACAATAATCAAATAGAATGAGGGATATCATTGCTGATGTCCGATGGATCTTGGTTGAAAGCAGAGAATATCAGAAAGATGTTTACCTCTGCTTTATTGACTATGCAAAGGCTTTCAATTGTGTGGATCATGACAAGCTATGCACAACATTGTGAAGCATGAGTATTCCTGAACACTTAACTGTGCTGATGAGGATCTGTACATGGGCCAAAAGGCAGTTGTTCAAACAGAACATGGGAACACCGTACTTATTCAACCTGTATGCTTAGCAAATAATCTGAGAAGCTGGGTTATATGAAGAAAATCGTGGCATCAGGATTGGAGTAAGACACATTAACAACCTGTGATACGCAGATGATACAGCCTTGTTTGCTGAAAGTGAAGAAGACTTAAAAAATTTACTGATGAAGATTGGAGAGCACAGCCTTCGGTATGGGTTGCATCTCAATGTAAAGAAAACAAAAATCCTCACCACTGGACCAATAAACAACATTCTTACCAACAGAGAAAAGATTGAACTTGTTAAAGA
>NW_006408609.1:9850051-9852220 GCF_000296735.1 Chrysochloris asiatica | reverse complement strand
ACAGTAGAAGAATGATGCTTTTGAGTTATGGTGTTGGAGGAGAATATTGAATAATCTGAGAAGCTGGATTATATGAAGAAAAATGTGACATCAGGATTGGAGGAAGACTCATTAACAACTTGCAATATGCAGATGATACAACCTTGCTTGCTGAAAGTGAAGAGGACTTAAAACATTTACTGATGAAGATCAAAGAGCATTTTATCAGGAGGGACCAGTCACTGGAGAAGGATATCATGTTTGGTAGGGTGGAGGGTCGAAGAAAAAGAGGAAGACCCCCAATGAGATGGATTGGCCAAGTGGCAACATCGATGTACTCAAGTGTGGCAATGATAGTGAGGTTGGCCCAGGATCAGGCATTGTTTCATTCTGCTGTGCATAAGGTCGCTATGACTTAGTAACGACTTGGTGGCACCTAACAACAACAACAAATGGCACTGTAGAATGAGTATTGGGTTGCAAGATCAGTTTGAACCACAAGGTCAGTGGTTCAAACCCACTAGTCATTCCTCAGAAACCGTATACAGGGTTGCTATGAGTCAATGCAACTAGAAGGTACTAAACAACAACAGCAAAAGTCAAATAGCAGAAGGACAAACCTTTTTGACAAAGAAACCATCATTGAAGTCCTTGTGGAAAGAAGGCTGAGGGGAGTATAAGTGACTGGGTGTAACTGAAGTAGAGAGGGAAACTCGGTGAGAGATAAGGCTAGAGATAGGGAAAGGGAGGACATTGCAGAGCATTGAGAACTATACTGCAAAGATTTGTCCTTATTCTAAGAAGTTAGAGAAGGATTTAAACCTGTGATCTAATTTGCTAAAAATAAGATCAAATTATTTTAAAATGTCATTAGGCCTGCGATATTGAAAAGAGAATGAAAGGTCACTCAGTGGGAAGAAGCCTACTAAAGGTACATGCTGTAGTATGAGTAATAACAGTAGATTAAACTGACCCTCCACCTTTGTTGTTGTTGTTGTTAGGTGCCATTGAATCGGTACCAACTTATAGCAACCTTATGCATAGCAGAATGAAACACTGCCCGATCCTGGGCCAACATCACTATTGTTGCCATGCTTGAGCCCACTGACTGATGCTGCCACTTTGCCAATCCATCTTGCTGGGGGTCTATTTTTCTCTGACCCTCCACCTTACCAAACATGATATCCTTCTCCAGCGACTGGACTCGCCCTACAATATGTCCAAAGTATGAGAGACGAAGTTTGGCCATCCTGGCCTCCAAGGAGCACTCTGGCTGTACTTCTTCCAACACAGATCTGTTTGTTCTTTTGGCAGTCAATGGTATTTTCAATATTCTCCTCCAACACCATAACTCAAAAACATCAGTTTTTCTATGGTTTTCCTTAATAACTGTCCATCTTTTATATGTATATGAGTTTATTGAAAATACCATGGCTTAGGTCAGGTGCACCTTAGTCCTCAAGTTGACAGCTTTGTTCTTCAACACTTTATAAAGGTTTTGTGTAGCAGATTTGCCCAATGCAATCCGTCATTTGATTTCTTGGCTGCTGCTTCCATAACTGTTGATGATTGATCCAAGAAAAATGAAGTCCTTAAAAACTTCAATCTTTTCTTTCTTGATAAGAACGTTATTTATTGGTCCAGTGGTGAGGATTTTTATTTTCTTTACATTTAGATGCAATCCATATTGAAGGCTATGATCTTTGGTCTCCATCAGTAAATATTTTAAGTCCTTTTCACTTTCAGTAAGCAAGGTTATATCATCTGCATATCGCAGGTTGTTAATGAGTCTTCTTCCAATCCTGATGCCATAGTTTTTTCTTATAACTCAGCTTCTCAGATTATTTGCTCAGAATACAGGTTGAATAAGTATGGCAAAAGAATACAACCCTGTCAAACATCTTTCTTAATTTTCAACCATTCAGTGTTCCCATGTTCTGTTTAAACAGCTGCCTTTTGGTCCAAGTACAGATTCCTCATGAGCACAATGATGTGTTCCGGAATACTCATACTCACAATGTTGTTCATAGCTTGTCATGATGTACTACACAATTGAAGGCCTTTGCATAGTTAATAAATCAGAGGTAAACATATTTCTGATATTTTCTGCTTTCAGCGAAGATCCATCGGACATCAGCAATGATATTCCTTGTTCCACGGCCTCTTCTGAATCTGGCTTGAACCTCTGGA
>NW_006408609.1:9846418-9849793 GCF_000296735.1 Chrysochloris asiatica | reverse complement strand
TATGATTTAGACAAGAATGTGATTAACTGATTTAGTATTTGATTTTTATTTTATTTTTTCAGTTTTAAAACTATTGCTAATTAAAAAAATTAATTTTAAAGATACTAGATAAGTTACTAGTTAGCAGCTTGGTAGCTCAAACCCATCTGTCGCCTCTCTGTAATCCTATACAGGATCGCAATTAGCAACAACATTCAATAAGTAAAGGAGCCTTAGTGGCACAATTAGTTAAGCACTTTGCTGTGAACTGAAAGGTCAGTGGTTTGATCCCTCTAGCGGCTCCACAGGAGACAGTCTGCCACTATACAAATTTACAGCATTGGAAACCCTATGCAGTAGTTCTACTATATTCTATAATGACTCAATGGAAATTCTTGCAATTAGCAATTCCTAAAATTAACTTTTATGTAAAAACTCATACAATATTTTTTTCAAAGATAAATAGTGCTGTAGGATAAGCACTGGACTTCAAGGTTGTTTTGAATCAGACATTCCTCAGAAACCCTTGTTGTTGTTGATAAGTGCCGTAGAGTTGGTTCTGACCCATAGCAACCCTGTATAGGGTTTCCAAGGAGCAACTGGTGAGTTTGAACCACTGACCTTGCAGTTCAAACAACTTTGTAGTCCAATGCATTAGCCCACAGTGCCACACCATTATAGATAGGAATTGACTCGATGGCACTTAAGAACAAAAGAACTATAAAAATCATCAATGACATAATAGGGATAAACCTAAGGACTCTGATGTTGTTGTTAAGAGCTGCGGAGTTGATTACAACTCATAGCACCACTGTATATGATTTCTGAGGAGTGATTTATTGGTGGGTCTGAACTGCTGACCTTGTGGTTAGCAGTCCAGTGCGTATTCTACAGCACCATATGAGGACTCCTGGCATAAATATACTATCAAATATAATTGAAAACACACAAACAGAAGAAGACTAACTAGATGACTGGGACCTTTCAAAAATTAAGAACTTACGTACATCAAAAGATTTCACCAAAGGCAAAAAAAAAGAACCCACAGACTAGGAAAAACTTTTTTGGAAGTGATATTTCAGAAAAGGGACTAAATTCTAAAATTTATAATAAATGCCAACAATTCAACAAGAAGAAGACAAATAAATCAATTGAAAAATGGTCAGTGGACATGAATAGATACTTCACCAAAGAAGACATTCAGGCAGCCAACAAAGCCAAGAAGAAATTCTAGCAATCTTTAGCCATTACACATGAATATTAAAACAGCACTAATAACAAAGTTCAAAATAAACAACAAATGTTGGCAAGGGTATAGGGAGAATGTCACCCTGCTACACTGCTGGTGGGACTGTAAAATGGTGTGTTCCATGGTATGACACTTCCTCAAAAATTTGAAAATAGAAGTAACATATGACCAAGGAATCCCTCTACTTTGTATATATATTCTAGAGAAATAAGATCCATGATACTAACAGATGTATGCACACCCACGTTCATTGCAGTATTATTCACAATAGTAAAAAGATGGAGATATGCTAAATTGCCATCAATGGAAAAATAAGCAAACTTGGTACATTCACACAAGGGAATATGATGCATCATTGAAGAATAATGATAAATCTGTGAAACACCTCATAACATTGGTAGACCTGGAGGACATTATGGTGAATGAAATTAGTAACAAAAAGACAAATGTTTTATGAGATCACTATTGTGTAAGTCAAGGAAATGGTTTCACACTTAAAGAATCATTCTATGATTGTTACCAGAGAGGGAGGGAAGTTGTAGGAATTCACTGACTAGATGGTAGACATGTGTTAACTTAGATGATGGGGAAGGCAATACATAATAAGGGAGAGGTTGGCAGAATGATGAACACAGGGGAAGACACAGAAAGACATGTTATAGTTAAAAAGAACAGAGGCAAATACAGCTATATACAAAATTCTGCAATAACAGTGATGTGTGGGTAGATACATAGGCTGAATAGGTGTGGGAGAGAAAGTAGGAGTATACCCACAAATACATAAAGCTTTGACAGGTTATTTGTATATGGTGGTATACCTTTTCTGCTAACATATCCATGAATGTGGTAAAGCTTCCAATGGTGAAATTTATGAAAATTTCTTAGACACTACCAAACAATTTGAGGGAATTATCTGCTGGGACTGGGGGTTCAAGACCATAGTCTCAGGGAACACTACGGTCAACTGGCATAACATAGTCTACAAAGACAATGTTCGACATCTTACTTTAGTAAGTAGTGACTGGAATCTTACAAATTCATGAGTGGACACTTAAGATGCAACTGTTGATCTTTCCCTATCTGGAGGAAAGAAGAGTGGTGAAAATTGAAAAAGCTTGTAAACAATTAGTCCAATGAAATAAAGAACCATGGGAAAATCAGTCTCCATGGCCCTGAAACCAGAAGAAATGGACGGTGTCCAGCTACCATTACCAACTGCTCTGAAAGGGATCATATTAGAAGATCCTGGACATAGTGGGAGACAATCATAAAAGAGACTAAACTTACTGGTCAGAGAGACAATGGTGGAACCTGAGGCTACAGCCCTTAATCATCTTTCAGGTCTGGAGCTGTACTCATCTGCATTGGTCATTGTCAGCCAAGTAATAGATGTATGTATGTGTTAAGTGCTATAGAGTAGGTTCCAATTCATATAGACCCTGTATAGGCTTTCCAAGAAGCATCTGGCAGGTTTGAACCACCGGCCTTGTCATTAGCAGTCCAGTGCTCGTCCTAAGTATATGTTATTGTTGTTAAGTGCTGACAAGTCAGTTCCAATTCATATCGACCCTTTATAGAATTTTGAGGAGTGACTGGTAGATTTGAAGCCTTAATCTTCGAGTTTGAAGGATTTTGACACACCAGGACTCCAAATAAGGACATGCTGTTGTTAAGTTTAGTCAACTCAGTTCTGATTCATAATAACCATGTATAGGGTTTCCGAGGAACAGCTGGTGGGTTTGGACTGTGGTTCTCAGTCCAGTGTTTATCCTACAATATCACACATATGTTGTTGTTAAGTGTCATCAAGTCAGTTCCGACTCATAGCAGTCCTGTATAAAATTTCTGAAGAGCAGCTGGTGGTTTGAACTGCCGACCTCGTGGTCCATAGTCCAGTGCTGATCCTAAGCACCACACCAAGAACAACACATATAGGTGGAAAAAACACTAATGAGGTAGACTCACCATAGGATGGCTATCTATTTGAGATTAAAAAGTCAGAATTTACTTGAGGACAAAATTCAGACAGGTGTAGAAAGAAGGAGGTATGGAAACAAGCTTGAACCTCTGGAAGTTCTCTGTCAATGTATGATTGTAGCTGTTTCTGTATTACCTTTAGCAAAACTTTGCTCGCTTGAGATATCAAA
>NW_006408609.1:9841727-9845003 GCF_000296735.1 Chrysochloris asiatica | reverse complement strand
GGATCAGCCAGGTGGCATCGTTGATGGACTCAAGTGTGGCAGCGTAGTGAGGTTGGCCCAGGATCGGACATTGTTTCGTTCTGCTGTGCATGGGGTAGCTATGAGTCGGTTCCGACTTGATGGCACCTGACAACAACAACATGGAAACAAGAACACAGGAAGGAAGTGGGATTAGTGATGTTGCAGAGGGGATTGTGATTGAGATGAAACAAAGTATAAGATTTGTTATATATTAAATTGATTATCTGCTTTATAAACCTTCACTCGAGTCACAATAAAAAGTAAAAAAAAAAAAAAGTCATTAGATGTAAGGGAAGATTTCAGTTTCCTAGTAAGCTGTATGGGTTGAGATCAAAAGGTTTATGAACAATAAGAAATTAAAACAATAAAAGCAAACAAAATCCCAAGTAACAAAATATGCTATTTAGAGGTTATGAA
The DNA here is from genome assembly GCF_000296735.1 of Chrysochloris asiatica. Lineage (NCBI taxonomy): Eukaryota > Metazoa > Chordata > Mammalia > Afrosoricida > Chrysochloridae > Chrysochloris > Chrysochloris asiatica. Next base: position 9,844,565 of record NW_006408609.1, on the reverse strand, counting down.
TCGTACTGCAAACTTCAAGGTCAGCAGTTTGAAACTACCAGCTGTTCCGCAGGAGAAAGATAAGGCTTTCTGCTCCCGTAAAGATTTACAGCCTCAGAAACCCTGTACAGGGTCATTATGAGTCAGAACCGACTCCATGGCTCATAACAACAACAATAACATAGTTCCACTATATCCATAAATGTACAATGATTTATATACACACAAGGAAGCATATTTTCTGAGAAATTATGTATTTATTTCATAACATATTTATTGATGCATTGAATACCAGGTTTTGGTCAATGTCTTTGCAAAGCTTATAGGCGAGTTATAATGGGGTAGAGTTTCTCCAGGAGCACTTAGATATGTACACCAGTCTTTTTCTCATCTTTTCTTGTTTTTTTCAGCTCTGTTCAGTGTCTTTAGGAGCTGAACTTTCCTACTACCTTTCTCAGGCTCACCTGGATTTTGGGTGGGTTTGGCCAAAGCAAGGCATGGAAGGGAGAATGAAAAGTAGGAGAACTGGAGAAGCCAATGTATTTCTTCCCCTGCTTTCCTCAGGCATATCTTTGGAAATATCTACCTCTTTTCCATGACTTCAATTCCTACTTCACAGCTCATTTCTAGTTCCCATTTTGTTGGAGCCTAGATATTGGGAATGACTTTTGTGCATTTTTAAAAATCTGTGTTTAGTGGAAAGCTAGAGCTTAAAATCAGCCATTGTAGGATATTTAACCACAAAAATTGGCAAACAGGTTTCACTCTACATGCTAGAATCTCAGTGTTGAACATTACACAGTTAAACATTACACCAGTTAAACAACGGGTTCTAGAATCCCTGCCTCTTAAATTGCTCCTCAAACTATAGAAATGGTAGTCAGATGTCTGCTGCTTTACTCTTCTTTGTTGCTTCAACTTCTCAATTAGTTCTTTCTTGTTTAAATTGATTCCTTGTATTCAATTCCTTCTGCTGGAATCTCAAGGATGCCTGGTGATGCAATGGTTGGAACCCACCATATGTGGCAGTCAGCTTCTGTAAAGATTGTTGTTGTTAAGTGCCGTCAAGTTGGTTATGACCCATAGCAACTCTGTATAGGGTTTCTGAGGAGCAACTGGTGAGCTTGAACCACCGACTTTGTGGTTTAAACCAATTTTGCAGTTCAGTGATTTAACCCACAGTGTCAGCCTTGAAAATCCTATAAAGAAGTTCTACTCTGTCCTAAAGTTTCACAATGAATTGGAATTGACTTGATAGCAGTAGTTAGGATGATTCAAGTACTTTCTAATTTTCTGATGAAATCATGATTGATACCATGAAACACCTAACTTGGATATTCAGAGAAAGATCTTCAGAAGAAGCCATATATATATATATTTTAATGAAAGTGATAGATCATGATAACAGGATGAGAGGTTAAGTAAAGCATGGTTAAGTATTACTTGTATGTGTAGATATTTGAGCCTAGACACATGGAATGAAGCCATTTATTTAGTGAGGAAAAAGAGGCAGACAGAGAAGCAAGTCTGAGAGTGTGGATGAACATTCAGAATTTGACGTTTTATGGAAACTTGGTGGTAAAGTGGGTTACTCATTGGGCTGCTAACTGCAAGGTCAGCAGTTTGAACACACCGGCCACTCTGAGGGACAAAGAGGAGACTGCTCCTGTAAAGATTTATAATCTCAGAAACCCAAAGGAGGCAATGTTCTATAGGATCCATATGAGATGGAACTAATTCAATGGCAGTGGATTTGGGTGAGATACCTAAGGACAGACTTCTAGAAGGGTTTATTGGAATCTAGAACATAGTTACCAATCGAGCTGCTAATCTGAAGGCAACAGTTTGAAACTATCAACTGTTCTGAGGGAGAAAGATGAGGCTTTCTGCTCCTGTAAAAATGTACAGCCTCGGAGACCCTGTACAGAGTCGCTATGCATTGGAACCCACTCCACGGCACATAACAACAACAACAAGAACATAGAAAGGATATCTTCTCCTGAAACTCTCCTCCTCTTTCTGACCTCTTAGTTGCTTAACTTAATAGATTGTTGTTAAGTGCTGTCAATTTGGTTCTAACTCATCGTGACCTTGTATAGGATTTCCAAGGAGCAACTTGAGTTTGAAGCACCAACCTTGTGGCCACCTTGTGGTCTAGTGCTTTATCCCACAGTGCCACATTATCTTTACTCTGTACTGTCAACGTTCTAGTCCAGGCTTCATTTTATATACTCAGCTCTCCTGTGTTTCAAAAAATAAAATAAAATACTATAAATTTCTTCTTTAAGTCTTTATTTTCCACTAGCATGTGTGCCCTGGTGTTGCACTGTGGGTTAATGCATCATACTATACAAAGTCATTTGAACAGCAAGGCTGGAGTTTCAAGCTCACCAGCTGTTCTTTGGAAACCCTATACAGGGTTGTTATGGGTCAGAATTGACTCGATGGCACTTAACAACAACAACAACAGCAACAACAACAGTATGTACTAAAGGTCTTTGTCTCCCTTCACAGGTAATTTCATTTCCATATTAACTGTTTTGTCATGTTTCTCTTCCACTCATTCTCAATTCACTGAAAACTGGCTTTCATTGGTACTCTTCTGAAATTGATCTTGGCAAACACAAGGATGACTTGCTTATTGCTAATCCACTGGACTCTCATCTGTGAGCAGGCCAGAGGTGATAAATTTTGATGAGTGGCCAGCACATAGCAAATATTAAACAAACAGGAATTGTTATGATTACGGTTGGGCTGTTTTTTTTTTTTTTTTTTTTTTAAGTTTTTTTGTGTTTTGAGTGAAAGTTTACAGGGCAGAGCATCAGTTGTATAATCATTTTATTTCTTTATTAATTTTTT
>NW_006408609.1:9823020-9841627 GCF_000296735.1 Chrysochloris asiatica | reverse complement strand
GCACATAGCAAATATTAAACAAACAGGAATTGTTTTCTTTTTCTTTCTTTTTTTTTTTTTTTTTTTTTTTTTTTGAATTTGTTTGTTTTCTGAGAGGAAATATTTTTACAAATCATCACTTTGTATAATCATTTTATTTCTTTATTAATTTTTTGTTTCCAGTTACTATTAAAACAATGGCCAAATTAAGTGGGGGGGGGGGGGCATTTACATCATCTAGAAGGAATAAAATAACATCCTATGGAAGCAATAAAAATATGAACTTGATGAAATTGTTTGACTGAAATTTTTACCTTTCAACTACTTGTTTCATTACACAGTGCTTCAAACCATGCGCATTGCCATAGGGAAAGATAGGTTAAAGTATTTTGCACAAAATCTTTTCTGTTTTCCTTGTTATATTCACAAAGAACGAGTAATCTTTTGTAAGAAACTGAAATGAAGAATAAGGGTCATTTACAAAGAGGCATGTTTGATTTATAGTCTAGTAGTTGCAAAGAATTAGTGGTGTATTCATATTTCAATAACTTACAGCATAAAAGCCATGGCTATAGTGATGAGTAGACTCTTAAATCATATCTTTGCCTAAGTGTAAAAAGGAATCTGCTTTAATAGAACAGTGTGACCTAACCTTTCCTTCTCGTTCAGAGGATGCAACAAAATCTTCAAACAAAATGTGATAAATTATTATTTGTTATTTTCCTTTTGATTTCTATTTGGACGAAGTTTTGCCTTGTATGTGTTTGTAATCACATATGCTCAGATTTTATCCAAATTCACAAATGATAAACATCACCCTTTGACACAGAAAAACTACAAGGCAATCTTAAAATTGTAAGTAAACTTGTGCTCTTTGTAATATAACACCAGTGTTTGGACTGTATGAACACATTTAGGGTAAATAGCACAGAATTTTAAATTAGAATATTTTGATGAGCTCTAGAGATGATTAACATAACCAATCTCACTTATTTCCCAAATGAAAACCTTAAACTGATACAACTCCATGATAGGAGGATTAAACTTATGATTCCACATTAGTGTTATAGAAATAAATGATCTATTATTTTAATAGGTAAAGAGACTGATGGAGAGCTAGGGATGCCATAGCTATCTGTAATGCTTACCCATAATCTCTCTTTCATCACCTGGAGAAGCTTGAAAGAAAATATAATGCATAATATAATCTGTCATGATACATTGATGTGCTTAGCATAACATGCATAAGGAAAAATCCTTTCAATTTAGTATGAGACACATCTATTCTAATATTTTTCCTCATATTGTTCTTATGTTGTGTTTTTTCTTTTTTGTATTGTTGTTGTTGTTGTTAAGTGCCATTGAGTCGGGTCCGACCCATAGCGACCCTGTATAGGGTTTCCGAGGGTGTAAATCTTTACGGGAGTAGAAAGCCTCATCTTTCTCCCGCGGAGCGGCTGGTAGTTTCGAACCGCTGACCTTAAGGTTCACAGCCCGATTCGTAACCACTACGCTACCAGAGCTCCTTTTTTGTATAGCTGGCTTTAAATTCAATGAGCCTGAATTAGTATCCACGTTGCCATTGAGTCAATTCCAATTCATGTGTGCAGAATAAAACTACCCCATGACCTGTCTTCCAATTTGCCTCTGTGTGGATTTGAACTTCTAACCTTTCCCTATTTGTAATGTGCTTAACTGTTTGCACCAATCAGGGACTCTGATTAAGGGATGTTGTTGTTGTTTTTGTTGTTAAGTGCTGTCTAGTTGGCTCTGACTCATGGCAACCCTGTATATGGTTTCTGAGGAACAACTAGTGGGTCTGAACCACCGACTTTGCAGCTTAAACTGACCTTTCAGTACAGCACATGATACTGCAGTGCCACACCAGGAATAAAATGCAATAATCATATTGATTATTTTGATGATCCCATGAGAGATTCCTAAAATGTTCATGCTTTACTGACTAACTGACTTTACTAACTTTATTGACTAATATTGTTGTTGTTATGTGCCGTTGAGTTCATTCCTACTCATACTGACCCTGTATAGGGTTTCCAAGGAGCTGCTGGTGGATTTGTCCCACCACCTTGTACCAGGCACAGGTATTGCTTGATGGTGATGGTTATGTGCCTTGGAGTGGGTCTGACTCATAGCGACCCTGTACAGAGTTTCTGAGGCTGGAAATCATTAAAGGACCAGTAAGCCTCATTTTTCTCCTTTAGAACGACTGATAGTTTCAAACCGCTTACCTTTAAGTTATAGGCCCAACTGTAATCACTATGGTAACAGAGCTCCTTACTTGCATAGGAATACAGAACATAAAAAACAATCTGGTCAAGGAATCTTGGGAATCTAGAATGGCTGAGCATCAAAGGACAGGAACTGAATTCCTTCCTTACCTTTCTTTCTATCTCAGACAACTCACTTACTGTAGAGTAAGCACTGACAGTTTTAACCACCTTTCATTTACTACATTTAATTTTCTGTATATTAACTGGAAGTGGAGGCCTCCCTTTCTGCTCTCCTCCCTCCCTCTCATCTCCCTTTTATCCTCTTTTCCTTTCTTTCTTTTCCAAGTTATGAAATTGCAAGTAGGCTACTCTTCTATATCTTAGTTTCTTCCTTTAATGGGAATAATTATAACATATTCTTTAGAATTATAAAGGTCCTTTCTTGGTGCAAAGGATTTATGCTCCACTGTGAACCTGAAAGCTGGTGGTTTGATAGCACTTTGAGTTGTTAAGAAAGGCCTGATGACCCACTTTCATAATGATTACAATCAAGAAAGCCCATGGGGCACTTCTACTCTGTAGCATATGGGATCCCCATGAGTTGAAATCAATTCAATGGCCATTTGAACCTTGGTTTTGAGGTATTTTTAAAATTTTGTTTTTCAGGGTTTTGATGGTAAATCTAATATTGTTTGTTGTTGTTTTCGTGCTGTTGAGTTGGCTCTGACCCATAGCGACCCTGTATAGTGGCTGGTGAGCTTGAACCACCTACCTTGCAGTTCAAACCGACTTTGCAGTCTAGCACACTAACCCGCAGCACCACACCAGGAGAACTTAAAAGTGGTATTCATTATCATTGGTCATTTTTCTTGTTTTTCTTCCATAGGAAGCATATAAATCTGTTCTTGCAAACAACATTAAAATGAACATAGACGTATGTAAAATAAAATGTAAAAGTTCCCTTTCTCTGCCTTCCATTGACACTTCCTTTCTGAGGTAATAGTTTGATGTGCATAACTTTCATTATTGCTTAGCTATTTACATGCATTTGTGTATCAACTATGCACGCACATACACACATATATAAGTAGATGCACACATGTGCATTTTTAACATAAGACAATAAGTATATATTTTGCAACACCGTATTGATACTTATGGTTCTACTTGTGTGTTGTTGAGTCATAGAAACCTGCATAGAGTTTCCAAGAGTGACTGGAGGGTTTGAACTGCCAACCTTGTGATGACCAGTCCAGTGCTCATCCTAAAACACCAAACCAGTGCTCATAGTTCTACTATACATCTTTAAAATAATCAAATATGCATTTTTCTTTATAACAACACATTGTCCTAGGTACTAGATTTGGTAATAAGTTAGTTGAGGATCAGCAAAACACAGTAAGACCTCAATGATATGGATAGACACAGCAGCTGCAACAATGAGCTTCAACATGGTTGTAAAGATGGCACAGGACCAAGTATTGTTTCATTCTGCTGTACAGAGGGTCACTATGAGGCAAAATGGACACACAGTACTTATCAATAACAATAACAATATATTCAGGTTCCCTAATGTTTTTCCTCTGTTATGTCCAGTGTGCTGTTGAACCCATCTAGAGAAACATGCTAATTGTAATCTTCAGCATTAGAATTTCTGGTATTTTATACTTTATATTTCTCTGTTGAGATGGATTTTAGATGCTTATAGATTCATACCATTTTTCCCTTTATTTGTAAAGCATATTTCTGTCAATTCTTTGGATATATTTATAATAGCTACTTTGAATTTTTACCTGTTAATTCAACATCTGGGACCACTCAGCGACTGCATAATTGATGGTCTTTTTCTTCCCCGAGTGTAGATAAAGCTTTTTGTTTCTTATATGTAGATTAATTTGGGTTAAAGTCTGTATATTACAGATAATATAGCAACTCTCGATTCATTATCTTCTTTTGAAGATTGTTTTTTGTTCTACTAGGATTTTAAGTTTTCTGGAATCAATCTGAAAACTTTGCCCATCTCCAGCTTCCATAATTTACAGCTATTCACATTTCTGTGCTGTTCTTATGTCTTCCTACTGTTGCTTTTTCAGCCCATCCCTTTGTTGATTACCATGGAGCCTGCCATATTTGGCACTCTGTCATGATTTTGGACAAGAAGAGATTATCTTCTCTGTTGTTCTTGAATCTAAGGATTTCCCTAATTTCCAGCTGTTTTGTCAGGCTCTGACCTTTGACACTTCATGCTTCCTCCACCCAGGATGCACATGGTTGTGAAATGCATTAAATTCAGAAAAACATGAAATTCACACATCAAGGTCCACACCACTTTACTTTTAAAGACTAGATTTTTCTCTGTTCTTTTGCCAACAGTTTCATAATATCCCCCACAGTCTTCTAGCATATGAATAGTTTTGTATAATAATTTGTTATTTTATGCTTTGATATTGGGTATCATTCTATCCCACATATTTATATTATTCCCTTGCCCTACTAACTTCTTCAAGTAAGCATCATGGGATGTTATACATGGAAAGTAGCTCAGAAAGAGTGCAATCATTACTTTACACTGGAAACACCAGAAAAATTCAAAAGGTGAAACTGAGCTATCCAGAGTCACAGAGCCAGTTAGCATCTTGGTTTCTTGAGTTGGTCCTGATGAATTGGTAACTTCATGTACCAGAAATACTGTATGGTTTGAGGGAAATAAAATAGTTCCAAAGAAATCAAACACTGTTCTAGTCCTTAATAAACTTAGAATCTGTATTTGCTGTTCTTGTTCTTAAGTGCTATGGAGTTGGTTCTGACAAACAGCTACCCTGTGTTTAACAGAACAAAACTCTGGCTGGTCTGCTACATCCTCACAATCATTGCTATATTTGAGCCCATTTTTGTAGTAGCTGTGTCTATTTATTTCACTGAGGGATTTCCTTTTTTTTTTTTACTGACCTTCTGCTTTACCAAACATGAAATTAGTTCTTCTCCAGGAACTTATCTTTCCTGATTGTTGCTGTTTTGGGTAAATGTTGTCAAGTTGATTCTGACTCAGAGCAATCCTGGATAGGGCTTCCATGGAGTTTCTGGTGAGTTTGATCCATCAACCTTGTGGTTCAAAATGACCTTGTGGTCCAGTGCTTTATCCCATAGTGTCACACCAGGACTCCTGTTTCTCCTGATAACACGTGTAAAATAAGTGAGATGAATTCTCACCATCCTTACTTCTAAGGATCATGTTGACTAAGAAATCAAATAAGTACAACAAAGTAATTGTGAAAAATTACAAACCAGTTAGTTTCTAGTTCAAAAGAGTATAATAATAACTAAATACAATAGGAAATTGATAAGGTTATATAAATCTTTATATTAGATTTTTGCAACAAATCTAATGAGTCTTAAAGTAGTATTGCATCAGCACAAGAGAAATTTTAACAACATCAGAAATTCATGTAGGATTACTTATTTCTTAAGACTGCAATGTCAGAGGACTTCTGAAATTTTTTCCACATTAAGATTTTGGCAAGTTATTTTTTTTAAGTGATCGGCTACCTGCGGTTTCTGTACTATTCAGCTTCTACAAGTCTCTTAAGATACAACATTGGATCATGTTTCCAGGTATATAAAATGTAAATACTAATTGTTAAGAACCATGTTTGTTAATGTTCAGTGCCAATGAGTCACTTCTGAGTCATTGCTATTAGGTGCCATCAGGCTGGTACCAGATCATAGTGACCTTATGCAAAACAGACTGAAACACTGCCTGATCCTGCACCAACTTTACAACCATTACTGTGCTTGGGCCCACTGCTGCTGCCACTGTGCTAATCTGTCTCGTTGGGCGTCTTCCTCTTCTATGCTGACCCTCCACTTCATCAAGCATGGATGTTACTAAGCATGGATGTCCTTCCCAGGGAATTGTCTCTCCTGATGATATGTCTGAAATATGAGAGGTGAAGTCTGGCCTACCTGGCTTCCAAGGAACGTTCTGGCTGTACTTCTTCCAATACAGATTTGTTTGTTCTTTTGTTTGTCCATGGTATTTTTAATATTCTCCTCCAACACCATAAATCAAGTGCATCAATTCTTCTATGGTCATCTTTATTCACTGCCCAACTTTCACGTGCATATGAGGCTACTGAAAATACCATGGCTTGGGTCAGGACCACCTTAGTCCTCAAACTGACATCTTTGCTCTTGAATACTTTGAAGAGGTCTTATACAGCAGATTTGCCTAATGCAATGTGTTGTTTGATTTCTTGACTGCTGCGTCCATAAGTGCTGATGGTTGATCTGATTCATAGAAGCCTGTATAGTGTTTCCAAGGAGCAGTTAATGGGTTTCAACCACAGACCTTTTAGTTAACAGTTCAGTGCTTATCATACAGCTCCATACCAGGGCTCCCTTTAGGAAACCATTGTTGTTGTTGTTAAGTGCCATCGAGTCGGATCCGACCCATAGCGACACTGTACAGGGTTTCCGAGGCTGTAAATCTTTACGGGAGCAGAACGCCTATCTTTCTCCCGCGGAGCGGCTGGTAGTTTCGAACTGCTGGCCTTAAGGTTCGCAGCCCGATTTGTAACCACTACGCTAACCATTAGTTTCCTCTTAATTCTTATATATTAGAAATCCAGTACCTTGTTCAGGCTCTTTCTGATGTATAAAGAGGAGACATTTATTTTATGTAGTCTATTTTTTATGGTAACAAAATAACATAAGAATAGAGTGATACTGTGGTACTAAAAAGAAAATATATACAAATTTGTGAATTATGTAAGGGAATAGACAAAAAATAACTTCATGTGAATATTTATTTTTGGTGAATTTACAGCATCTGAAAATAATTTGTTCCTTAAGATCAATTTTATATTCAAGTTTAGTTGCCACTTACTCATATATTCTCCACTTTATTTTGTCTTAATGACTTTGAATGGCTTATAATATGAATAAGAATACTTTTCAAATTCTAGAAACAAAGTTATATTGTTTAATCAATTAGTTTATTTGAACCAAATCTTTGTTTACTTAGTTAAACACTTTTAATTATAAATCAGATAAAGATTTATAGAGCCAACCATCAGTTTTAAATTCAATAATTCATGTTTTTGTTTCATATCACTGATCACTGTCCTTCAATGTAAAATTACTTATCCCACTTCCACCCTGTGTTTCCTGTTTCTATTCCTTCTACTTTCCTAACCCTTATGAACTTTGTCCTTGATAAATGCTGCCCTTTTGAGTTCAAAGGGTTGATTATTTCAATGAGTGCATCCCACACTGATGCTATTGTTCCCCTTACAGATCTATCTATTGTTTGGTTGAAAATAAGCCATGGAGATGAGTTCAGTACCAGACCTGAAGGGTGACTAAGGGTAGTAGTATTGGAAGTTCTACCGATCTTTATCTGACAAGTAGTCAGGTCTTATTTTCTATAATTTTGAATTTTGTTCCAAAATTTTCTCCCACTCTATCTAGGACCTTCTAATGAGATTCCTTTCAGAGCAGTTGGTAATGGTAATCAGGCACCATTTGTTCTTCTGGTCTCAGGGTTGTGGAGATTTATGTTCATGTGGTATTTTAGTCCACTGGACTGTTTCCATGTGCCTTTGATTTTTATCACTCTTCTTTTCTGTGGTTAATAGTTGGACTTTAGATGGCCACTCAAAGTCTTTTAAGTCCTCAGTTGTTATTCACCAATGTGGTATGCAGAACATTGTCTTTGTGGAATATACTTGGCCATTTGATCTTGTTGTGCCCCAAGACTATGACCTTGAGCCTGTAGGCCCAGTCATTCATTCCCTCAAGATCTTTAGTTATATTTAAGAAGTTTTCATAACTTTGTCTCCTGTATGATTCAACATACTCAAGGATCTATTGCAGCAAAGGTACAAATATCCTCATGTACAAATATACTCAGTCAAATCTACATATATTTGTAAGTATACTCCTACGTTCTCTCTCACATCCATTCAGTTGTGTGTCTTTCCATGCATTTTGCAGGATTGTGTATATAATAAACAGCATTTACTTCTGTTGACTTTAACTCTTTATTGATTACAGATTTTATTCTCCAACAGAAGCAAAAGTTAGATGAGGCTTTCTACTCCCGTAAAGATTTACACCCTCGGAAACCCTGTACAGGGTCACTATGGGTTGGAACTGACTTGATGGCACTTAACAACAACTTACACAGCTGCAAAGTCTTGGTATGGTACTGTGCGTTAATATGCTAGACTGCACAGTCATGGTTCAAGCTCACCAGCTGCTCCTCAGAAACCCTATACAGGGTCACTGTGGGTCGGAATCGACTTGACGACACTTAACAACAACATATACAGATGCATTTAGATAAAACTTCATTTTCTTTTTAATAGCTAAAATGAAAACAAGATCAGGTGAAACAATTCAATTCATTATGAGCTGATAGTACTTCCAGCACCAGCTAGCCATGGAAATTTCTGGCCTACATTGCTCTCCGATTCCTCTTTATCATTCATGGTTATATATCTCAGATTTTTTTCTTCATTTTACTATAGCTAGCTAGTAGAAAACTAATTAAGATTTACTTGCTGGAAATGTTAAATTACTTGTCAATGTCCATAACCTAGACTTTATTTCTTTAAAGAAACTCTGGTAGTGTAGTAGTTATGAGTCGGGCTACTAACCTCAAGGTCAGCAGTTCAAACTATCAGACATTCTGTGGGAGAAAGATGAGGCTTTTTTTGCTCCCGTCAAGATTTATAACCTCAGAAACCATATGCAGGGTTGCTATGAGTTGGAACTGATTCCACAGCAAACAACCACTAATTATAAATTAGACTAATGGCAATTTTGTCATTTACACATGTCTAGTTGAACACCTTTCATTTTCTAGGAAGGCCGCATGATTTCCTCTAATACCTGCTACAGTTTCCCATGGATAAATCCTGCTCTTCAAATTGGTGGAGAAACTCACAGGACACAAGGGTACATTTGTTTACAATTTCTAACCTACACATACATTTAAGGAGCAATAATAAAGTTAATCTCCTTTTTGGCTTTTCAAATTATAGAGAACAAATAATACTCATATAACTGAACAATCTTAATAACTTTGAAAGTAAAATAATACTAAATAGCTTCTGTGAAATTATTCAGGTTCTATAACTTGTCAGAAACTTGTATATGTGATAGTTCACCTTATTTATATTTCTTCAACAACTAGAAATATATCTGTTAATGGGTTTATAAAATTAGAGGGTTTTAATAATTACTACTTAAGCAGTTTATTATTAAAATTTTATCAAATTCTTTATTATTTCTAATCCAGAATTAGAAAGGGATGAAGAGAAACTGTAGTCTGTATTCTTTGCACAAAAGTGGACCACTACCTTATGCCAGTTTTCCAAAGGTATGATAAAGTAATGATGGAGGTTATTTTGCTGTTGTAAAATACCTTCATTTAAATTACCTGAGCTAGTATCAATTTTTTTCCAGCTCTATTTTAGTTTTTTCCCCCATGCTGCCACAAGTAATGATAAATGTGATAATGAGTAATGACATCTATTCATGGAAAATGTGAAAGGTCTGAAGCTACAGTACTTTTCATTAGGAAAATGTGTCTCTAGCAGCATCAGCCACCTTGACTTTATCAGCCCAGATCCAATTGTGGAAAAGAAATGAATTTTCTTTAAATTGTAGAATCCTCTTCCCCTCTCCTCCCTACCACTTCAGTCCTACTAACTAAACAAGCTTTTTCTGGGTAGTTTAACTGTAAAGGGATGTTTCAACTCTTATGTTTATCCATTAAAATGCAAATGATGTAAGACTTTCTGATTGTTTAATCCCTTGGGAGCTTTTGGATATGCAACATTGAGTACATGTTTTCAAAGTGAATTCTTATATATCCTTTATCTTCTCCTTCCAATATGCAGAACACAATGAATGATTAGTGCTAAGCCAAGAAAGCAAGATGTAGGAAGAAATTAAAATTGACCTTGCTTTCCTGGTCTTCATTTGAAACTAGATGCAGGATGCCGGAAAGCCATTTTAAAAACATGAGGTTGCACATGGTACTTGTATATCAGGTTTCAAAGCTATTTATCCCTAAATTAACGTTGCGAGTATGCCAATTAAACTTCACCTGAAGTTAATTAATGTAGAAAAAAATGATTCACCATAAGCTTTAGAAATAAAGCAATACATCTTTGTCCAAGATTTAGTTTCAAATAAAAGGAGAGTTAATAAACATTTGAATGTCATGCATTTATTGTTGCAAATATAAATATACTCAAACAACATACACACACACAAAAATTAAAATAGCTACAAAGTAATGAAACTGAGCAGGTCCCTGAGGTCCTTAAATACAAAATGGTAAGTCTTGAAACAGTAAGGAAGAGGGTCTTTAAGTTACTGCTTTACTGAATTTTTGTTATTATTAAGTTGTTTAACAGACTGTAAAAATTGTAAGAATTTTTCTTCTGTTTTTGACCTATATATATATTTTCTAATTTTCTTCTATTATGCAATCTATATCCTCATAAGTTGACATGTATGACTGGTTAGGTTTTATTTCCAATTTACTTAAATTTAGTGTGGGTAATGTTTTTTATTATTAAGTGCCATTGAGTTGGTTCCAACTCATAGCATCACTGTATAGTTTCTTCAAGGAGCAACTGGTAGGTTTGAACTGTCAACCTTGTGCTTATCGTACAGTGCCACGTCAGTGTGGGTGACACTATACTGTATTTTCTGAGATCCATCCTTTTGTGTAAAATACAAATATTTTGTGTTCAAACCAATGTTTTGTGATCTGAGGAAATTTCAGTCGGTTGAGAAGGTACTGGGTGTTCATGAAAATGAGGTGAGATCAGATGAAGTGATAGGTAGTTTTTACCACAACTCTGGGCTCTCCTCTTCTGCCATATTCCAGAATTCATTCTTCCTTGTGGAAGATGCTTTATGGTAGGATTTTTCATTATGTATCTCTGTAGTCTTTAAACATAATGATTGAATTTGAAGCACATCAGATTATAAGATTTTGTGGAGTACTCACAGATTCTTTTCTGAAGGTGAGGGTTTTACCAGGAGGGAGTGCTAGCTGCATCTGCAGAGACTGGAGTGTGTAACAAAATCCTTGATAGTAAATAGGTGTCTTATGTTTAATTTTGATTTCTGGACCCTCTTTTCCCACTGTGTCAAGGACATTGTTAGATGAACTGTTTATACATACATTTCCCTTCTTCACCAGAAATATGTTTTTTTTAGTTGGACAAGTTTAAAAAATTGTTTTGATTTATTCTTTTGCTTCTGTTTGGTAGCTATTGGTGAATATTTTCTGATTGGATTTTATTATATTTTGTTCATTTTGGGGATAGAATTACATGATGCTGTTTACTACACCATGTTAACCTGGAAATTTGGAAATAGTACTCCAGTGACTACTTTTATTCACTATATAAAAAAGGAAGTCAATTTACAAAAATTACATTTCAGATATAGGATTACGTGACTTTTTTTTTTTTTTTAAGTCAGAAGAGCCAGTTTATTAATTTCTAAAGATTTGTCATACATTTCTACTGAGTGCCGATGGTCACCTGCCACACATGCAACAGGTTATCAGTGAAGCCAGGAAACAGAATCTGGTCATCAGCAAACCAGGTGAGAGAGATACAGTGGAGCTGCTCTGCCTCACTACTCATACTGATAACTTCCTGCTTCAGTTCATCAATGATGATCTTGCCCTCTAAGTCCCAGAGCTTGATGTTAGGGCCCATGACAGCACAGAGCCAGTAGCTGTTGTGGCTGAGCATAGGGCATTGATGATATCCCCACCTCTAGGATATAGAGGTGCGGTTCGAAACTACCAGCCGCTCCACGGGAGAAAGATGAGGCTTTCTACTCCCGTAAAGATTTACACCCTAGGAAACCTTGTACAGGGTCGCTATGGGTGGGACCCGACTCGATGGCACTTAACTACAACAACAACAACACCTTTATTGAGGTCTCAGAGCATGGCTTGACTGTCCTTGTCTCCAGAAACACAGAGGGAACCGTCTAGAGAGACAGTCAGAGTGTTCAGGTGCCCTGTGTGGCCAATGTGGTTAGTTTTCAGCAGTAAGCCAGGTTCCATAACTTGACCAACTTGTCCCAAACACAGGGAACAATGATGGAGTTGGGTTGCTGTTGGGCAAAAAACAAACACAAGACACCCACTTCAAGTGACTTTCATCCTGGACAATGTGCTTTCAGACATTCAGAGTATACCACAGCTTGTTGGCTTTACTTCGTGAGCCACAGACAATTTGCCGGTTGTCAGAGGAGAATGCCACACTAAACATATCCTTGGGATGGTCTACAAATCAGCGTATGGTGGTTCCTATTGTGAGATTCCAGAGGCATAGCGTTCTATCTCAGGAGCCTGAGAGAACAAACAAAGCCATCAGAGGAGATGACCACATCACTAACAAAGTGAGAGTCATCATACAGAGCACGTTGTGGAATGCCATCGTTGGTCTTATCACTGGTCAGCTTCCACATGATGATGGTCTTATCTTGAAAGGTGGACAACATCATGTCTGGGAACTATGGAGTGGTAGCATTTTGGGTCACCCAGCCGTTGGGGCCCTTAAGGGTTCCACGAAGGGTCATTTGCTCAGTCACATGCGGGAGTCACCATAGTGACGAGGATGGCAACATATAGCTCAGAGACACCAGCAGCACAGCGTCGGATTACATTACTGTGATGAAATTAGATTTATTATAAATATAGCTAGAACTAACTTTGTTTCAAATTTCCTCAATTGTTTTCAGTATCTCATTGTGCAGTGGTAAGGGCAATAAAAACCACTATACATAAGAACTCGCACCTTGTATATAATTTATAAATCTTTTACATACTATGATTGTATGTATTTATGCACTGACAATAGTTATTATTATGATATTTATTTATGCACTGAGAGTCAAACTATCTCTACATATAAAAACGCTGACTATGTAAAGCTGTAATTCATAGGTATCACATGTCTTTTCTCTCTTGGTTTACATTCCTCTGCATCCTTTCCCGAAATTATTTCCTTAACTCATGGCTGTCACTACTGCTTTAAAGCCAAATCCAAGGAAATGTAGCCTTTGAGCTTGTGCCAGAAAGTTTCTTCTGCCTTGGACAGAATAACATTTCTAACTGAATATTCCAGTTTTTATTAATGTAGTATTCTCACTTAGAAACTATTGTCTAATCTTGTTAAACTTTACAAACCTGCATTGTAGTTGAGTTGATTCAAACTTTACATAACAATGTTTGAAATGAAAAAAAAAAAAAAACTAAGCAAAGACACTGTGATCAAAATAGTGCATGAAAAGGAAATACTCAAGAGAATCAGTTTAGATGTCAAAACTATATACACCCCATATTTAACTCAAGTTAAGATTGTCATAGTTTTATTTTTTGTATATGTGTATGAATATTTCTTCAAAAATTCAGTGAGATTTAAAAGAGAATTTTATTAAGATCACAACCCAACAAAAATATACCACAAAAACAAATAAAGAAAACATATTTAGATAATTAATATACTGGTGCGGCACTGTAGGATCAGCACTGGACTGCAAACCGCAAGATTAGTAGTTCAAACCCACCAGCTGCTCCTTGGAAACCCTTTACAGTGTCACTATGGGTTAGAACCAACTTGACAGCACTTAACAACAACAACAACATTCTAAATCAAGGTAGTCATGTGACTGTGGTACCAACCTTGGGTTATAACTCTATGATTGTCATTCTGCTCTACTTCCTCTTTCTAGTACAAAACCATTTATTTGTATTTTAATATCTCATTAGTTCTATAAATTAGTAACTAATAAAATGTATTTTTAAAATTTGTTTGCGGTTTTAAGAAGCAAGCCTGACTTATTTAATTAAAATTACTTTAAATCAAACCAATGTATATTAAAAAAAACAGCATGTGTGAGCTATCAAAAAGGACATGATTATACTTTTGCCTCTGAATTTTTATCTGGAATTATTAATATAATTTAGGAAGTACAATAACTTCTAGGTATTAAGCTTCAGTAAATGAAAAATTCTTAATGAAATCTCAATGAAGAGTCAATGGGTAATTTCATATGCGTATTATCTTGTGATGAATGTTAAACTGTGTATTCATAAGGACTCGGATTCATTTGCATGAAAGTTACTTAGAATCTGAAGGTGGGCTTCCTCTTTCTTCTTTAGGAGAGGCAATTTGATAAAGACTTGGACTTTTTGTCTTATTGATAAAGAGTATGCTAATCCTGGAACAGGAGTCCTGGTGTGGCACTCTGGGTTAAGGTGCTGAACTGCAAAGTTGGATTGAACTGCAAGATTGATGATTCAAGCTCACCAGTCACTCCTTGGAAACGGTATACAGGATTGATATGGATCAGAACCAACTTGACGGCACTTACAACAACAACAACAACAATCCTGGAATAAGTAGATTAGCTATAGTGTCTGAAGCCTACCAGATCTGCAAAACAGTGTTTATGAGTTATGTTTTTAGATGACTCTTCTATACTTCAAGCATGGCTGGAATGCACTTTTGTTTTATAACCTATCCAGGGGCAACATTAACCTCTGTTTTTGCTGTTATTAAGTTTCATTGAGCAAATTCCAACTCATAGTGAATCTGTATAGGGTTTCTGAGGAGTAGCTGGTAGGTTTGAACTTCTGACCTTGTGGTTCACAGTCCAGTGCTGATCCTACAGTGTACTTTATATTCTTGCTAGAGATTTGAATTGAACTTTCTATAACCTCTGTCTTTTAAAGCTACAGAGAAGTCTATGTTGAAAGATGTAGTGCAGTGAATTACTTTGTATGTCTTTTCTACCCATAGTAATAGCACCACTGATGGGTCTGGGTAACAGAAGGTAGAAGAAAATGTTGATAGAATGATACAATTCAGTTGTGAATTATTATTAACAGGAGTAATTGTGATTGTATAAACTTGGAACTCTAATGTGGGTATAAAATAAGCATCTCAGAAACAGAAAGGGAAATCTCAGTACAATCAAAGAAGAAGAGTCAAGAGTGGAGCATGTCCTTTTACCCTGAAATCCCTGCACATTAAGCTTCTTTGTTCCAGAAACAGAAGCTGTGACCAGGATAGTGGCAGAGGAGCAGCAGCAGCAGAGCAAAGAGCAAGAGCACAAGCCAGAGGTGGGCTTTTCAGCCCACAGAGCAAGTAAAGTTGAGTGCCTTTGGGCAGAAGGTTCCTTTGTAGAGTGGGCTGCCTCCAAGCACCTTCATTGGGAAGCTATGTTTCTTAACTCAAAGCTAGAGCTGAGAACTTTCTGGCTGAAGTTTATAGAGGAGTGGAGTGTCATTTGCATATTTATCAGCAGTTCTATAAGAGTCTTGTAACACTGTCTGAGCAGGGTAGAAGCCAGGCAAAGGGCCAAGGGCTAGAGAGCACGACTACCTGTGAGCATGACTGAGAAGAGGCTGTCTTAACCAAAGACCTGTGTTCTGAACATTTCTGATCCTGCATTGTAACCTGTTAACTTCCCTAATATACCTCATAACTAATGGTCTATCAGCCTTTTCCACTATTTGTGGCACTATGGGTTAATATGCAGGACTGCAAAGTCATTTGAACTACAAGGTCGACAGTTGGAGCCGCTCCTTGGACACATTATACAAGGTCATTATGGGTCAGAACCGATGCGATGACACTTCAAAACAACAACAATAGTAGTTAGGTGCCATGGAGTCAACTGTAATCCATAGCAACCCCATGCAGAACAGAAATGAAACACTACCCAGACAAAATCCATCCTCACAATTGTTGTCACACGTGAGCTGCCACGGTACCAATCCATCTCACCAATGGTCTTCCTCTTTTGCGCTGACCCTATATTTTAACAAGCATGATGTCCATCTCTAGAGACTACTCCCTCCTGATAAAATGTCCAGAGTATGAGAGAATAAGTCTCACCATCCTGGCTTCTAAGGAGCATATGGCTGTACTTCTTCCAACACAAATGTGTTTGTTCTTCTGGCAGTCCATGGTACTTTCAATATTCTTCTCCGACACCATTTCTCAAATGCATTCTTCTACAGTCTTCCTTATTCATTGTTCTACTTTCACATGCATATGAGGCTGTGGAAAATACCATGGTTTGGTCAGGCACACCTTAGTCTTCAAACTGATATCTTTGATCTTAAACACTTCAAAAAGCATTATTGCCTAATATTGCCTAATGTAATATTTTACTTGATTTCTTGATGCTGTTTGCATTAGTGTTGGCTGTAAAGCCAAGAAACATGAAGTCTTTGACAATTTCTTGATTTATCATGATTTTATTTATCAGTTCACTTGTGAAGATTTTTGTTGTAATTATATTGAGGTGCAAACTATACTGAAGGCTCTGGTCTCTGATCTTCATTCGTAAGTATTTTAAGTTCTCTTCACATCTAGAAAGTAAGGTTGCATCATGTGCATATCTCAGGGGATCAATGAGTCTTCCTTCAATTCTGATGCCACTTTCTTCTTTATATAACCCAGTCCCTCAAATTATTTGCTCAGCTCAGAGATTTAATTAGGATGATAAAAGAATATAACCCGGATGCCTACCTTCCTGTTCTTTGTATACAGGTTCCTCATCAGAACAACTAAGTGTTCTGGAATACCCATTCTTTGCAATGTTATCCATAACTTATAATGACCCACACAGTCTAAAGTCAATAAAGCATAAATAGGCATCTTTCAGGTATTCTCTGTTTTCAGACAAGATCCATCTGCTGTCAGCAATGATATCTCTAGGTCCATGATCTCTTCTAAACCCAGCTTGAATTTCTTGCAGTTTTCTGTTGATGGAATGTTGCAGCCATTTTAGGATTCTCTTGAGCATAATTTCACTTGCATGTTATATTAATGAGATTGTTTAATGATTTCCACCTACTGTTGTGTCACCTTTCTTTGGAATGGACACAAACATCAATTTTTTCCAATTGGATGGCCAACTAGTTGTCTTCTAAATTTCTTGGCATAGATGAATGAATGAGTGTCTCCAGTGCTGCATCAGTTTGTTGAAATCCTGGAGTCTTGCTTGTCACTAATGCCTTCAATACATCTTGGATTTCTTCTTTTATTACCATCGGTTCTTAAACATATGCTATCTCTTGAAATGGTTGAACACTTATTTTTGGTATACTGAAACTTTGTATACCTTCCATCTTCTTTATATACTTTCTGCATCATTCAATATTTTGCCCATGTTGTTGTTAATTTTAGTCAAGTTGTTTCCCACCCATAGGGATCTTGCATAGGGTTTCCAAGGAGCAGCAAGGAGCAGCTTGTGGGTTTAAACTGCTGGCTCTGTGGTTAGCAGTGCTGTGCTTAATAGAACCTTTCAAAATTGCAAATTGAGACTTAGATTTTTTCTTCAATTCTTTCAGCTTGAGAAATGCTAAGCCTCTTCTTCCCTTTTGGATTTCTATCTTCAGGTCTTTACAAATTTCATTGTAATACTTGATTTTACCTTCCCTAGCTACCCTTTGAATTTTCTGTTCAACTCTTTGACTTCTTCATTTCCTCAACTGGCTTTAGTATATCAGTGCTGGAAGGCAAATTTCAGAGTCTGTTTTGACATCCAATTTTAGTCTTTTCTTTCTTTCCTTTTTTTTTGTAAATTTTAATGACCTTTTGCTTTCTTCCTGTATGATGTTCTTGATATCATCGCACTACTCTTCTGGTCTTCAGGTATTAGGATCTAATACGTCAAATCTGTACTTGAGATGGCCTCTAAATTTAGGTGCCATAAACTCAAGGTCATATTTTTACATTTGTGGACTTGTTTTAACTTTTTCAACTTCAGCCTGTGCTTGCATATGAGCAATTTATGGCCTGTTCCACAGTTGGCCCCTGGCCTTGTTTGGGCCAATGATATTGAGCTACCCTATAGATATAGTCAGATCTTCTCACAGATATAGTCAATTTAATTTCTGTGCATTCTATCTGCTGATTTGTACTTTGAGATATCTCATTGTACAGTATTCTAACCCACCATCCAATTCTTCCAAGTTAATTTGGAATAACTGACTGGTAAATTTATGCAATTCAAATAGGTAAAATAATTGACTGTTGATCCATAACCAACTCTATGGTCTATTTAGGCAAGAGCTGGAATGGCTAATGAAAGATGTTTACCTGTGCTTTATTGCATATGCAAAGACTTTGGACTGCAGATTCATTACAATCTATGAAGAACAGTGGAAGAATGGGTATTCTACAACATTTAATTATGCTCATGAGGAATGTATACACTGACTAAGAGACAGTCGATTCAACAGAAACTGAATAGTTTAAAATGAGGAAAGGTGTGCTACAGGGTTGTATTCTTTTACTGTGCTTTCTCAATCTGCATACTGAGCAAATAAT
>NW_006408609.1:9821284-9822560 GCF_000296735.1 Chrysochloris asiatica | reverse complement strand
TGAAAGTTAGACAACTAATAAGAAGACTGTAGAAGAATCGATGCCTTTGAGTTATGGTGTTAGAGAAGACTATTAAAAGTACCATGGACTTCAAGAAGAACAAGTAAATCTGTGTTGGAACAAGTACATACAGAATGCTCGGTAGAAGCCAGGATGGTGAGACCTCATCTCTCATACTTCAGACACGTTATCAGGAGGCATTAGTCCATGGAGAAGGACATCATGCTTGGTAAAATGGCAAGTCATCAAGAAGGAGGAACCATATGTGTCTTGACTGTCTAGTACTGCTATAACAGAAATGTCACAAGTAGGTGGCTTAGCAAACTGAAATTTATTATCTCACAGTTTAGAAGACTGAATTCAGAGTGTCAGCTTAGGGAAAGTTCCTTGCTTCATTTCAGCATCTGTATGCCCAGCATTGCCTGGAGATCTCTATGTGTCTGGGCATCAGTCCTTCCTTGGATCTACTAGGCTCATGTGTATAGTTTCTGTTTTTGAAAAAAAAAAGGTATTTGCAATGAATAAATCATTGGTCTTGCAAAATTCTATCCTATGATTTCCAGAAATAATTCTATCACCAAGGCCATATTTTTCAACTACTGATCCTTTTTCTTTGTTTTCAATTTTTGAATTCCAATCACCAGTAATTATCAATGCATTTTGATTGTATGATCAATTTCAGACTGAAGAATTGATAGAATACTTCAGTTTCATCATCATTGGCGTTAATGGTTCGTGTATAAATATGAATAATAGTGGTATTAGCTCGTGTTTCTTATAGTTGTGTGGATGTTGTGCTATCACAAACAAGCATTTTACTTAAAGACAGATATTGAAATATTTTCTTTTTTACAATAAATGCTACACTATTCTTTTTCAATATGTCATTCTGACATCATAAATCATATTATTTTGTGATTGAAGATTGTCAATATCTGTCTATTTCAGTGTACTAATCCCTAGGATATTAATCTTTATGGGTACCATTTCATTTTTGAATATTTTCATTTTTTTCTAGATTAATATTTAATACATTCCATTGTTAATGAATCTTTATAACTTTTTTGATTCTCATTTTGAGTTGTGCCCTATCAACAAATGAATGTGTTGAAACTTTGTTTCATTCAAGTTAATAAGGTCTGCTCTGCTTTGAAGAGGTAACTCTTCTCCAGTCATATTTTCACTGCCTTCCTACTTGAAGGTTGTCACTGTATGAAGTTCTGGTATGGCGTTGTGGAATAATGCACTAGATGGTAAGGTCAATTTGAACTGCAAG
>NW_006408609.1:9817553-9820934 GCF_000296735.1 Chrysochloris asiatica | reverse complement strand
TACCAGAGCTCCTTTCTATATATGTTTTTGTTAAGTGCTGTCAAGTTGGTTCCAACTCATAGTGACAATGTATAGGATTTCTGAGAGTGACTGGTGAATGTGAGCTGCCAATCTGCAGTTTAAATCTACCTTTCATT
Organism: Chrysochloris asiatica; assembly: GCF_000296735.1. NCBI lineage: Eukaryota > Metazoa > Chordata > Mammalia > Afrosoricida > Chrysochloridae > Chrysochloris > Chrysochloris asiatica. The sequence continues at coordinate 9,820,797 of NW_006408609.1, read as the reverse complement.
CTGGCACTTATCTATTTATCCATCCATGCATCCTCTGGCAGACACTGTATCTGACAATATTTTTCTCCTATTCATAGAGTTTTCAATGACTGGCCTTTCAGAGGTGGTCTGCCTCTGCTTTTTAGTCTGTCTTAGCCTGGAAGTTCTACTGAAATGGGTCCACCATAGGTGATTGTTCTAGTATTTAAAATGCTGATGCAATAGTTTCCAGCATCACAGCACTACACAAGTCACCACAGTACAATTTTATAGATGGATGGCCCTTTGAGTTTTAGGTATAATATAAACCTATTTCCATCATGTCAACACTAATTCATGGGTCCTCCAATTAATGATGATTCCATTTGTATTAGAACAGAACTGTGCAATGTAAGGTTTCCACTGACAGAATGAGAGTTTTCAGTAGATTATCAGTCCTTTTTTCCTAGGCAATTTGACTGGACTTAAACCAGTAACATTTCAGTTAGCAGTTGAGCACATTAACTGTTTGCCCCAGCAAATATTAGTAAATAATTTCATAAAAGGAAAATAGGCATATTGTACTCTCTACTTTTAACAAATAGCAGGTAAAATGCCTTTCCTGAGATCACAAAGAGATAGGTTAGTGGAACTCTATTTTTCAATATTAGTCAATATGTATTGAGTATCTTCAACATACCAGGTCAAATAATAAACTCTGACTATACTAATGTGACTACGGCATATTATAAGCTAATGAAGAAAAGAATAACACAAATAATGTCATTAATGAGAGAGAAGACCATGGAAAATTTTTTTGGTGGTGTGAACAACGTGAGACATTACATGATGATCACACAACAGCATATTTTACATATTTGAAGGAAGAGCAATTGACTAAGTGACGCAAATTGGAAAGTAGGAGGAAATGAGAGTTAAAAACAGAGTTGCTTGTAGGGAATATTTGTCTGTTCTTTGAACCAATTTTAACTTTATTCAACAGTTGTTGGAGAGACAATAAAAGAGTTTTAAGGAGTGGCAACTGGGTGCAATATTCTGTTGTGCTCCATACATTAGAAACATCATCAAGAAAGTCTAATCACTAGAATAAAAGCTCGTGTTTGAGATGTGGCACTACAGGATAAGCACTGGACTACTAATTGCAAGGTTGGCAATTCAAACCCACCAGCAGCTCCTTGGAAACCCTACAAAGGGTCATTCTGTGTTGGAACATACTCATCAGCACTTAACAACAACAAGGGAAATCCTCAATAAGACAGATTAACACAACAGCCAAAATAACGTACCAACCATCATGAAGACAGCACAGGCAACATGTTGTTCTCATATACATAAGGTTTCCATGAGTTGGAGTTGACTCTATAACTATTAACAACAACATCCCGGTACATGATAGGTTTGAGAAGAGAACTTTTGAATTGGGAAAGACAGCAGTCTATGGCAGTCAATCAGAAGAGTTGCTGAGGACTTGAACAAGAGCCAGATTTTGTGGAAAGAATGGTAAGAAGAAGAGGGTATTAATATAGCAATAGAACAACTTGATGAAAAATTGTCCTTTCCCTGTCTTTCTTCTCTCTTCTTCCATACTGTAAACCTGTTTTTCCTTTCATTTCCTGTCTTTTCCTTTGTTGAATTGAGGATAGATATTCAATTAAAAGATTACAGTTTTGGATATTTAATATATTGCTCATGATACCAAATTCAAAGTACAAAAAAATTATTATAAAAAATGTCTACCTTCCTATATTCCCTGCTTCTCAGCAGTCCAAGTCTCCTCTTTCAGTGGAGCCAGCCATTGTTCTAAGGGTCTTGTGCATGCTTCAAAGATAATCCATGCATTTACAATTGCACATACACATTTGCTAAGACTTTTAAAAATTACTTTCATGGCAACTGCAAGTTTGTGTATACACTTGACAAGTTAATTATCATGCTAGCTGTACTAGATTAAAATTCTATTAATTAATTTGATGGGTCATTTGATTATACTGCTTTAAAGAAAACAGAGGCCTTCTTTTGCAGAGAGCAATGAACTCACCAAGGATATGTACATGAATAATCTTCTTTGGAAGAAGAAAAATATTAAATTATCTGTGCCTTTACCTTTCTGGTATATATGGATATTGTTAATTTAATGCCTATACAAATTCCAGATTAATCTTGAAAAAACCTTTTATCGTATCTGACATATATTACATGTTACTTGGATAAAGTGAGATTATAACAACCTTGCTTTAAGTTTTAAAAATCAGAGAAAACTTCAATTTTCTTTAGTGCCTGACTGGGGCATTTCCATGTAGTAAAGCATCCCAGCTTCTGTTTTCACCTTATGTACACTGCAGTGAAACTTTTACTGCAATAATTCCTGGAAGAGAAGAATATATAATGCCTTCATAAATAAATATTAGTGCATTAGTTTTCTTCCAGCCCAAGCCAGATTTTCCTGGCTGCTTATTTCCCCAGGTGGCCAGAAAATACAATTCCTGATATAAACATTTGGCTGCCTCAGATATATACCTGATCAAAAGTAACACTTTCACTTACATATTATGTGTGTATTTCTATTGATGAAATATGGTACACTGATTTTCTAATAGGCATATTAAAATAAACTCATATATGATCAAAACCACTATGTCTTAATGTGGTGAGATTTTACTTACAAGAAAGTTTTCTTTAACAAACATTTGCTCAATGAATGTCTTTTGAAATCATAAAAATTTAGATCAAAATTAATTTCTAGGCTATGGTCAAATTCTTTTCTTACTTATTATGATTTGAAGTACAAATGTTTAGGAGCACATTGAGAAAATTAAAGAGCACAAAAATTTCTAAAAATATTAACCATCATATTAGCAAATTATGTCTTTTTCTCAAGTAGGAAGTTATGTAGCATACTTTAGAATGAGGGAAGTCTCATATGTTTAAGAAGAAACACTCCAATTTACTGAGTAATGCTAGTATTATTTTATAAAGTTTGTCTTTAATATGTTGTGCTTGACGTTATGTCATTGAACTATACATGTTATGTTGAATTATTTCTCAATAGCCTCTGCTCTAATTTTTAAAAATACACCTACTCCTCACTTATTGGCTATCTCATTATCCAACATTTTGCATTTAAGATATTAGTAAAAGAATCTACTATCCAACTATTTTGTGCATTAATATCATAAGCCCAAAAATAATGAACGTAAAGGTGTAAGATAAGGGTGAAACTGGGTGTGATGGTTAAGGTTATATATCAACTCAGTTGGGCCATATT
>NW_006408609.1:9771593-9815977 GCF_000296735.1 Chrysochloris asiatica | reverse complement strand
TTCCTTATTCACTGTCCAACTTTTGCATGCATATGAGGTTATTGAAAATATCATAGCTTAGGTCAGATGTACCTTAGTCTTCAAGCTGACATCTTTGTTCTTCAACACTTTAAAAAGTTCTTGTGCAGCAGATTTGCCTAATGAAATATGTCATTTGATTTCTTGGTTGCTGCTTCCATGAGTGTTGATGCCTGATCCAAGAAAAATGAAGTCTTTGAAAACTTCAATCTTTTTGCCATTGATAAGAATGTTGTTTATTGGTCCAGTGGTGAGGATTTTTGTTTTCTTTACAATGAGATGCAATCCACACCAAAGGCTACAGTCTTTGATCTTCATCAGAAAATATTTTGAGTCCTCTTCACTTTCAGCAAGCAAGGTTGTATTATCTACATATCACAGGTTGTTAATGAGTCTTCTTCCAATCCTGATGTCACGTTTTTCTTCATATAAACCAGCTTCTCAGATTATTTGCTCAGCATACAGGTTGAGTAAGTATGGTGAAAGAATATAACCCTGTCAGAAAGCTTTCTTAATTTAAACCATTCAGTGTTCCCATGTTCTGTTAGAATAACTGCCTCTTTGTCTATGTACAGGTTTAGCCTCTTTTAATTGTCAGAAAAAAACTAGATTATATAAAAGTTTGAAATGAGTCACTAAACTAATCTTACATTTAATGTCAACACTACAAGCTTAGTCTAAAAATCTGTAACAATTTCTGATATTTATAAGAAAAGCAATATAGGGAAAGTGGTGCTTTAGTGGCTGAATTCTTTCCTTCCTTTTGGGAGTCCCATGGTTGATTCCCAGCCAATGAACCTTATGCATACTCATCTATCTGTCAGAGGAAGATTGAGTGTTTCTACGAAGTTGAACAGATTCCAACAAAGCTTCCAGACTAAGATGGACTGGGAAGAAATGACTGGTCATTTAATTCTGATCATATACTATAGATCTCATAGATCTATCTACCTATCTATCTATCTATCTACCTACCTATCTATCTATCTATCTATCTATCTATCTATCTATCTATCTATCTATCTATCTATTTATCTATCTATCTATACAGATTAGAGATGAAGTAAGCTACACAACATTGCAGTAAGTAGAAACAAAGGGAGGTGGCAATTAGGAAAGCATCTATTAAAGTGTTAAAATATCACAGAGCTATTCTGGGCCTAGATAGATAGATAGATAGATAGATAGATAGATAGATAGATAGATAGATAGATCTGCAACTGATTATGGGAATTGTGCAGGGATCGTAAAAGTTTCATCCATTGTGCATGGGGTTGTCATGAGTCTGGGCCAACATGGTATCAGGTAATAACAGAGAGAGAATCAATAGTCTATCATTTGAAGTAGGTGTAAATTCTATGGAAAGGTTGCTGACCGTTTGGCTATCATAATGAACCGTAATTTGGGTTGCTTTGAATCCACAGAAAGAAAATGGGGCATATTTATTACATCTGACTGTAAATCTATGACATAGTATAGATCTTAGAAATCCTTTCTTTTGTTACTTGTGTTTTCTTCCCCTGGAGACCCTGAAACAATTTTCTATAAGAAGGTAATACAATATAAATGCAAATGCATATAAATAATATTTCTACTTGTAAAAAAGTGATACTGATTTTCATTTGTATCTTAGCTTGACTTTCCTTTTGGAAGACAAAAGTCTCTACAAGAATCAGTAGTGAAACTTTACAAATATGTAGGCTGAAGACCACTAAACCAGTACAACTCAAAGTCTGTTCCAAAAACTTTTACTAGTTCACAAAACAAGTACAGAGATTGAGAACAAATATTTTAACATTTGTGTAGCAATTTAACACAATAGATCATTTGCCTATTGAATTTAATACTAAAAAAATTGATGTATTTTTATATGTATTTTCTTTCTTTTTTTTGTGAATGATTTTCCTTTTACAAAATATGTGCTAGTCTTAAAAAAATCTTTCATCACTGACAGTTTGATAGACTCTGGAATAAAGTACTTTTTAAAAAGTGCTTATATCATACTTTCAGACATCCTCTGGCATATTCCTTATATCTAGAACCTTGAGTATTATAAATTTCTGTTTCTTTGTGTTTTCTCCACTATTCTTAAAAATAAATGATCTTAAGTCTGAACTGCCTTTATAAATTTTGAACAAGTCTTGAAAAATTCAGTCTATGAATTGAAACCATTCCTGCAGGGAATATATTGCTTTTGTAAGAATAATAATTTATAAGTGATGGGTAATGAAATCAGAGTAGAAGAATGGAGACCATCTTCTCAGCAAATTTCTTGGTTAAAAACAAGGGCATTTAAAAATTATCAGCTGAGTATGTCAGGGAAAAGGTGTGTGTGCTGAATCATTAGAGTATAATGTCATGAGAAGCAAATATGCGAATAAATAATTATCAGATATTTCCAACCAAGGTCATTTTATTAGGTTGAAGTTACACAATAGACAACTGACTTGAACAGTCCCAATCACACGATAGGGATTTGGGGAATGGATAACTTCTCTTTAATTAGTCTGGGCCACTTTTTGGTATCGTGAAATCAGTTGCTAAAAGCCAAAATCTCTAGTCAGTTAACTTTAATCTCCAAATAGCAGGCAGCAGCCCAGCAGTAACTATTAGGATATACTTTGTGAAAAAATCTTGTATTCAGTTATAGTTTCATCCTTCCTGCCATCTTTGTTAGTCTTTATCACTCTGCTTCCAGTGAAATATCTTTTTCCTCCTTTTTTTTTTTTTCATTTTTCCCCTGACCCAAACTCCTCACATTCTCGTTCACTTTTAGAGTGCCTTATCAAACATCCATTGCAAGACTACATCTTTTCACTCTCATATGCTAATTCTTCCTTGAATTTTTTTCCCTTGTCTTGACAGAAACCTGGCCTTTCTTTTAGAACAGAGTTTTGCAGGAGCCCTGCGGTGGTGTAATACGATAATGCAGTAGACTGAAAGGTCAATTTGGACTCACCAGCTGCTCCTTGGAAACCCTATACAAGGTTGCTATTAATCAGAATCTACACACGACACTTAACAACAAGAGTCATGGTATGACACTGTATGATAAGCAATGGACCACAAGGTCAGTTTGAATCACAAACTTGGCAGTTCAAATTCAGTAGCCACTCCTAGGAAACTCTATATAGGGTGGCTATGAGTTGGAGACTTAACAATAACAGCTTTTTTTTTTTTTTTTAAACCACAGCTCTCACACTCCTATCATCAACCCATCTTTCCAGTACTGCTTCCAGAACACCAATTCATTACACTTTAGCTTTACGTAAAAATTCATGCTACTTTGATATCATTCCATTGTTGTTGTTAAGTGTTGTCAATTCAATTCCGACTCATAGTTACCCTGTATAGGGTTTACAAGTAGCAGCTGATGACTGACCTATTTACTGCCTCTATTTGTCAGCTTTACTCAATCTCAGCCCTTTATAATTTTGCTTTTGTTCTCATTATCAGTTGAAACTATTCTTACCAAGTTCAGCAAAAACTTTATTGAAAGAAATATTTGCTCACATCTCCTCTTTCCTCCTCTTACACCTGGGGACCACACCTTTGTGTCCATAACACAGTACTAGCTTTCCCTTTGTAGTACAATGGATTTCTCTAATATAGTGAACCTGTGAGACCTGCAACCTGACAGGACTATCTTGTTTTTGTGGGTCTCTAGTTTTCTGCCTTGGACATGATGTATTACAAGTTTTTCTATCACTCTTTGTTAGTGAAAAGTATTTGTGTTTTCCTTTTTGGTCAGTTTTCTGCCATACTCATGTTCTGCATTCACAGGCTTTATTGTATATGGTCTTTCCAGCCTTAGATTTATTTTGCTACCATATACGATTGGCTGGGGCACAATCTTGTAAGGCATTGGTTAGTCTAGTATGCAAATAGAATACACAAAACCACCCAGTAAGGCAAAGTGACCTTACAGAAATTGGCAAATTACAAAGAAAATTAAGTAAGTATGACCTACTGAGGAGACTGGCCATTTTGTGTTCTTAGAGGGGGTAGTGGTGTCACTAAAGAGCAGATGTAAACCACATCAAGTGATACTGTCAGAATGACATCAAAATGTCTATAAAATTTTGAGCAGTGTTTCAGCAGAAATGTGTTACTTTTCACAAAAATATCTCCATAGTTACTTATAACAACAAAAACATTTTTGTAAGTCCAGCTTGCATGTATTGATAGACTTACAATGCTAAAACTTTCTGCTCGCTTACTTTGTGAGCCTTCTAATCACTTAGAGTCCTAGTGTAGCATTGTGGGACAAGCACTGAACTGAGAACTGTGAAGTCAGCTGTTCAAACCCATCAACTGCTCCTTGGAAAAACTATACAGGATCTCTATGAGTTGAAACTGACTTGATAGCACTTAACAACAACAAATGTGCTCCAGTCAGAGCTGCTATTATTACCAAATTACAATGAGGCTTCTAATCACAGGTTTTGTCTATCCATGCTATGAGCATGCACTGTTGTTTTCATTGCTGCAGTTGTTTTTATAGTGACTAATTTTGTCAATTTTCCTGGTGTTTTAGCTACAATATTGAGATAATTAGTATTTTTTACTCTAAATCAATATTTTTTTGAGAATGAAATAGTAGTTAAAGGAAAAAGAAAAAAATCACAAAAGCTTCCATTTAGTTACTAATCATGTAATTAATTATGTAGAAAGATTTTATAAAATAATTGTGCTGCTGTTATTCATATAATCTACTAAGTGTTACATTTAAGCAATTTACAACTACATTTATAACATTATTATATTATTAAAATTAATGGTAAACAATGCTAAAAATTTTGTATGGCCTGAAACAGGAGGAGACCCATGGAAGGCACGAGTTCACTGGGTGATGCTAACCATAGTGACGCTATGGGGTGGGAGGGCCTTGACTTGAAATTGATATAAAATAGACTTACATAAGGCTCAATTTCACAGAGGTTGAAGGAGATTTCACTACCATCAAGAACAGCCTAGAGTACAATGTGTCCTTTGGATCCATGGTTCCTACACATAAAACTGCCTAAACACAGGTGAGAGAAAGCTGTAATGCTGAGGATGGTGTTATGTAGAGAGGAGCAGTGGCAACCATAGTAGAACCCAGTGGCAGAGGAATGTCAGCAGAAGTACCAAAAAAGGGAAACAAGAGACCAGCATGAAGCAGCTGCAATTCGGTATGCCAACCTACAGAGCAAGGAAGACTTGAGCACTTTTGGATAGGAAGCTTGCTGGCAAAGTAGGGTGCCTGAGACACTTGACAGTAAAGTCAAAGAGCTGTAACACTTGTCAAGCAAGGCAGAGGCAGAAAGAAGGTTATTCTAAGGGCACAGTCAAGAAAAGGGTCACCTGCTTGAGGGCAAGTAGAAAAAAAACAGAGAGTTTTCTTGGTTTGAAGCTATCCTGATTGAAGAAATATATCCTGTCTCCTAAGGAGTGATGAACTACTTCTGAATATTTAGTCACTGAAAACCTTATGAATATCAGAGAAACACTGTCAGATAGAGTGCCGGAAAATGAGCTGCTCAGGTTGGAAGGCACTCAAATACGACTGGGGAAGAGCTGCCTCCTCAAAGTATAGTTGACCGTGATAACACAAATGGAGTACAGCCCGGGGGAGAAAAGCCTGCGGGAATCTTCATTTTCTGATGGGGTACAACTCAAAAGGAAGAGAAACAGCTGTAAACATCCATTGAAAATTGGAACATGGAATGTACGAAGTATGAATCTGGGAAAATTGAAAGTTGTCAAACATGAAATGGAATGCATAAACATCGATATCTTAGACATTAGTGAGCTGAAATGCACTGGTATTGGCCATTTTGAATCTGATGACCACATGGTTTACTATGCTAGAAATGACAAATTGAAGAGGAATGGTGTTGCATTCATTGTCGAAAAGAACATATCCAGATCAGTTATGATGTACAACACTGTCTGTGATAGGATAATATTCATGGCCTATAGGGAAGCCCAGTTAATACCACTATTATTCAAATTTATGCACCAATCACTAAAGCAAGTGAGGATGAAGTAGAAGAACTCTACCAACTTCTTCAATTTGAAATTGATCAAATATGCAATTTGATCAATTCTGAAATTGATCAAATATGCAATTAATATGTATTGATCTTTTTTGGAGATAGGAATGCAAAGGTTGGGAGCAAAGAGGAAGGATCCGTGGTTGGAAAATATGGCCTTGGTGATGCTGGAGAACGCATGACAGAATTCTACAAAAGCAATGCTTTGTTCATTTCAAATAACTTCTTTAGACAACCTAAGAGATGACTATACACATGGACCTCACCAGATGGAATACATAGAAATCAAATTGACTCCATCTGCGGAAAGAAACGATGGAAAAGCTTCATGTCATCAGTGAAAACAAGGCCAGGGGCAGACTGTGGGACAGACCATCAAATACTCATCTGCAAATTCAAACTGAAGCTGAAGAAAATGAAAACAAGCATCAGTTTGTTGAAACATTTCAATTTACATTCTGTCAATTTCTGTAGACTTGTTTTTTGCCAATGCTTTCAGCGCAGCTTGAACTTTTTTCTTCAATACTATTGGCTCTTCGTAATATGCTGTCTCTTGAGGTAGTTGAAAACCAACCAAATCTTTTTGACTGTGTATTCCATCCATATTATTTTGATGGTGCCTGCTTTACTCAATAATTTGCCAATTTTTGTTTTGTTTTGCTAAGTGCCGTCAAGTTGGTTCTGAACAGCTAGTGAACTTGAACCACTGACCTTGTGATTCAAACCGACTTTGCAGTCCAGCACATTAACTCACAGCACCATGCCAGGACTCCAGTTAGCTAGCTAATAGAATCCTTCAATATTTCAAGTTGAGGCTTGAATTATAGCTTCTGTTCTTTCAGCTTGAGAAATGCTGAGTGTATTCTTCTCTTTTGGTGTTCTAACTCCAGGTCTTTGCAAATTTAATTCTTGTCTATGCCAAGAAATTTGAAAGGCAGCTACCCAGTTGGCAGTTTGGAAATGATCCTTATCTGTGTCTATTAACTGAATGCAGATGACATCAAACAATATTCTTGCTATCACATGCAAGTAAACATTTACTGTAGATAATTCCAAAGAGTTGCAGGAGCACATTTACAGAGCGCTGACAGAAATTTAAGCCATAGTCAGAAGAGGATGTAGAACAAGGGATAGCATTGGTGACATCAGATGGATCTTAGCTAACCAGAAAGATGTTTACTTGTGCTTTGTTGACTACACAAAGGCATTTGACTGCATGGATCATTACAAACTGTGAATAACCCTGTGAAGAATAGGAATTCCAAACAAATGTGCTCAGTCAAAACCTATACATTTACAAAGAGACAGTCTTTAGAACAGAACAAAGGGATGCTGAATGTTTTAAAATCAGGAAATATGTGTTCCAAGGTTATATCTTTGCACCATATTTATTCAATCTGTGTGTGAGCAAATAATCTAAGATTCTTGATTATATAAAGAAAAACATGGCATCAGGATAGGTGGAAGTTTCATTAATAACCTGCAATATGCAGATGGCATAGCCTTGCTTTCCAGAAACAAAGAGAACTTGACATACTTACAGGTGAAGATCAACGACTACAGTTTTAAGTATGAAGATCAAAGACTACAGCTTTAAGTATGACTACAAAAATGAAAAAGAAAACAAAAATCCTCACAACTGTACCAAAAAAAAACATCATGATAAATAGAGAACAGAGTAAAGATGTCAAAGACTTAAGTTTGCTTGGATCCACAATCAATGTTCATGGAAGCAGCAGTCAAGAAATCAAATGATGTACTATTGTATTAAACAAACAACAACAACAACAACAACTGTGAAAGTTGGAAATGAACATGGAAGACTTTGTAAAAATGGATGCACTTGAATTATGGTGTTGGGGAAGAATATTGAAAGTACTATGGCCTGCCAGAAGAACAAACAAATCTGTGTTGGAAAAAGTACAACCAGAATGCTCCTTAGAAGCAAAGATGGCAAGACTTCATCGCTAATATTTAGGAAATAGTGTCAGGAAGAACCAGTCCCTACAGGACATCATCATGCTTGATAAAGTGGAGAGTCATCGAAAAGAGGAAAACCCCAAATGAGATGGATTGACACAGTGGCAGCAACAAAGAAATCAAATGTAACTATATGGGGCACAGGACAAAGTAGTATTGTATTCGTTTACTCATGAAGTTACTAGGTTTTATAACCAACTCAACTGCTCTTAGAAAGAACAACATGGTCTGTGAGTACTGTGTGACCACTGCAATGAATAATGAACCCAAAGAGAAATAGAGAAGGGAAGGCATGATGGAAATTACACCTACAATAGTCTGACCTCCATCCTATAGGAATTAGTTTAGAAATTAGTTAAGTCAATAGTTGCAAAACTGAGTTTATTGTGTCTACCAACTCTTCATCACCATCCATTCATTGGTCCAAATTGGAAATTTGAGAACCACCCTTAGTACAATCCTTTCCTTTTTGAATATTCCTACAAATGGCTTTCCATCACTTGTCTGTCAGTTTGTCATAATGTGGTACCTTGCATGTTGGTATGATGCTGGAAGTTGTACTGTAGTAGCTTGAGTGATGCTGTGATGTTGGAAGCTATTTCACAAGTGTGTTTTGATACCAGCAGGGTACACTCATGGTGGACATGTTTCAACTGAGTTTCCAGACTAAGACAGACTAGGAAGAAGGAAAGGGAAGGCAGATTACTTCTCCAGTGCTGAGCCGAATTGACATTTCTCCTCCTGAAATTAGACAGGCCTTAACCACAAGATTATGACATCCTATTTCATTGACATTGTAATCTCAGATTCCTTTGTAAGAGCCTGATACTTTGGTATTTCTTAGAGTTTTAGTCTAGATTTTCTACTTGTTTTCGCACCATGACTTTACAAAAGCCTTATCTGTATGCTGATGACTTCTAGATTAGTCTCTAAAATATCTACCTTTCTTCTAAATTCTTCTTGAAACCCATGTTCTTATAAGTTATCTATTTTTGTATGTCCCACAGACATCGTCAATAGTTGCAAAACTGAGTTTATTGTGTCTATATATCAACTCTTCATCACCATCCATTCAAATTGGAAATTTGAGAATCACCCTGAGTTTCCAGACTAAGACAGACTAGGAAGAAGGAAAGGCAGACTACTTCTCAATGCTTAACCACTGAAAACTTTACCAATAGCAGACAAACACTGTCAGAAAGCACCAAATCTTGAATATTCAAACACGAAATATAGCACCAGAATATTGCCTGAAAATGATACCCTTAGGTTTGAATGCACTCTTCCACTCATGAGTAGACCAACTGCTCTTCATCTATGTGCAGGTTCCTTATGAGCACAATTAAGTGTTCAGGAATATTCATACTTCACAATGTTGTCCATAGTTTGTCATGATTCACACCATCAAAAGCCTCTACAGAGTCAAAAAACTCAGGTAAACATCTTTCTGGTATTCTCTGCTTTCAGCCAAGATCCATCAGACATCAGCAATGATATCCCTCGTTCCACATCCTCTTCTGAATCTGGCTTGAACCTCTGAAAGTTTTCTGTCAATGTATGCTTGCAGCCATTTCTATATTACCTTGAGTAAAACTTTACTTGCATGGGATTTCAAAGATATGGTCCGATGATTTCTGCATTCCACTGGGTTACCTCTCTTTGAAATGGACACAAATACAGATCTCTTCCAATCAGTTGGCCAGATAGCTGTCTTCCTGATATTCCAAATTTGTTGGCATAGATGAATGAGTGCCTCCAGTGCCGCCTCACTTTCTTGAAAGACTTCAATTTTTATTTCATGAATTCCTGGTGCCTTGTTCTTTGCCAATTCATTTAATGCACCTTGGAATTCATCCTTCAGTATCATTGGCTCCTGATCATGTGCTACCTTTTTTTAACAGTTGAACATCAACCATTTGTCTTGTATCGCCCCTTTACTTCCATTTGCTTTAGCATCTCTACTCTGGAGAGCAAGTTTCAGTGTCTCTTCTGACATCCATTTTGATCTTTTCCTTCTTTCTTGTCTTTTAATAACTTTTTGCTTTCTTCCTGTGTGATGTTCTTGATGTCATCTCACAACTCTTCTGGTCTTTGGTCTATAGTGTTTAATGTATCAACTCAGTTCTTCACATGACCTCTAAATTCAGGTGGGATATATTCAAGGTTGTATTTTGGCTCCCATGGACTTGTTTTCATTTTATTCAGCTTCAGTTTAAATTTGCATAGGAGCAATTGATGGTCTGTTCCACAATCTACCCATGTCCTTGTTTTGACAGATGATATGGAGCTTTTCCCTCTTCTCTTTCCACAGATGTAGTCAATTTGATTTCTGTGTATTCCATCTGGTGAGGTCCATGTGTATTATCGTCTCTTATGCTGTCTAAAGAAGGTATTTGAAATAAACAAATCATTGATTTTTGCAGAATTCTATCATGCAATATCAAGCATCATTTCTATCACCATGGCCATATTTCCAACTACTGATTCTTCCTAACCTTTGCATTTCAATCACCAATAATGATCAATACACCTTGATTTCATGTTTCATCAATTTCATATTGAAGAAGTTGGTAGAATTCTTCTATTTCATCCTCACTGGCTTTAGTGGTTGGTGTATAAGTTTGAGTAATAGTGGTATTAAATGATCCTCCCTGTAGGCACATGGATACTATCCTATTTATCATTGTACCTCATGACTGATCTTGACATGCTCTTTTTGAAGATGAATGCAACACCACTCCTCTTCAATTTGTCATTCCAGGCATAGTAAACTATGTGATTGTCAGATTCAAAATGGCCAATATCAGTCCATTTCAGCTCACTACTGCCTAAGATATTGATGTTTATGTGTTCCATTTCATTTTTGACAATTTCCAATTTACCTAGATTCATACTTCATACATTCCATGTTCCAATTTTCAATGGATGTTTACAGCTGTTTCTCTTCATTTTGAGTTGTGCCCCATCAACAAATGAAGGTCCTTCAGGCTTTATTCCCATGGACTTTACTGTATTCACATCATCATTTAGTCAGCTCTACTTTGAGGACGCAGCTCTTCCCCAGTCACGTTTTGAATGCCTTCCAACCTGACGGGATCATTTTCCGGCACTATATCTGACAGTGTTTCTCTGATATTTGCAAGGTTGTCAGTGACTACATATTTGGAAGAAGTACATCACTCATTCTTCCTAGTGTGTCTTCATCTGGAAGCTCATCTGAAACCTGTTTATCATGAGTGACCCTGCTGGTATTTAAAATACCCAGGGCGTAGAGTCCAGAATCACAGCAACTCACTAGCGACCACAGTACGACACACTGACAGACAAGTGATGGAGAAGGACATTACATTATGCCAATTGACAAATTAGAAGGAATTACAGATGTTATATGATTTAACACACTGCCACTTAACACAGTGTTACATGATTCCCCACAAAGTAATATAAGACTCACATGAATATACTAACCTTCTCATATTTTCCAACATAAATTCTAACCCAAACCCTCCCTTCTGTAACTATTTATGACAACCCTTTTGTTGTTGTTGGGTGCCATTGGGTTGGTTTCGACTCATAACAACCCTGTGCGCAACAGAACAAAACACTGCCCAGTCCTGCAACAACCTCACAATCTTTGCTATGCTTGAGCCCATTGTTTCTGCCACTGTGCCTATCTGTCTTGTTGGGGATATTCCTTTTTTTTTGAAGACCTTCCATTTTACCCAGCATGAGTTTCTTCTCCAGGGTCTGGTCCCTCCTGATAATGTGTCTGACGTATGATAGATGAAATCTTAGCATCCTGGTTTCTGGGGAGCATTCTGGCTATACGTTTCCAACACAGAATTGTTTATTCTTCTGACAGTCCATACTATTTTTAATATTCTTCTCCAGTTCTTCAGTTGTCCAAATATATCATGCAAAATAATTTCTGGAGATCCTCTTGTGCTGTGTGTCATCAAGTGGATTCTAACTCATAGTGATCCCACAGGACAGAGTAGGACTGTCCCCATAGAATTTTCTGGGTTACGTGGAACCTTTCCAGAGGAGCTTTGATGGCACACAATGGTTAAATTCTTGACTGGGAACCAACATTTTTTAAGTTCAAACACACTAATTACTCTGGGAAAAAGATGAGGCAGACTGCCCCTATAAAGAACACAGCCTGGAAGTCCTATAGGGCAGTTCTACTCTGTGTTATAAGATTGCTATGAGTAAGAATCAACCCGACAGCAGTGGGTTTGGTTTTGGTTTTAATCCTTATAGGAAGAGATCTTCAGGTCTTTTCTCCTGCAGAGTTACTGGTTGGGTTTAAACCACTGACCTTTTGGTTAGCAGCCAAGTTCTTAATTATTGTGCAACCAGGGCTCCTAAACCCCACTTGTTCTCACACTGTGCTAAGTGTTACATTGTGGTATTAGCAACCTCTTGCTTTGAAATTGGTAGAACTAATAAATAGTATTTCTGGAACAATCATAGATGTCCTTTTCTATTAATGACAATCATTACATTCAGGTACCAAGCAAAAATATCCTTCTATCCATGTCATCATGAAAATATCAATTTTTAGGAAAAATATTGTTCTGTTTGTTTACTTATTGGGTATTTCATTAGTCTTTTATTAGTTTTTTGTTTTCTAAAATGAAAGGAGACTGAAACATTAGAAGGGCATTTATATATACTTATTATAAATCATACACCAATTATAAATGATATATTAAGCACTAGTGTGATGCTGTAGAATAGTCACTGGACTGCTAATCACAAAGTCAGCAGTTCAAATCCACCAACCACTCTTGGAAACCCTATACAGGGTCACTATGAGACTGAACCAATCAAGGCCACACAACCACAACATAATTGATATAAAATAATTATGATATTATTCAATTCAGATATTCAGAAACTAATGTAGAGTATTATTTGGGATGCATTATACAAACTATTTGTTATTATCTAGAAATTGTGTTATTTTACTGTAATTGAACTTTATCAAAAAATGGATATGCGTACACAGAACAATTATCAGATATTGATTAATCATGTGGGTAGAATAGAAATGTAAGATTTACTTGTTTGTCAGAAAACACATTTATCTGATAGTTGTATAAGTCTACTGTAACTAAAGAGCTCTAGTAGCATAGTGGATTACAAGCTGAGCTGCTAACTTCAAGGTCAGCAGTTCAAATCTACCAGTCACTACTCAGGAGAAAGATGAGGTTTTCTGCTTCCTTAAAGATTTATGCCTCAGTTGCTATGAGTTGGAACCAACTCCACGACACATAACCACTATAGCTACTGTTCAGATGTTGTCGTCGTTGTTAAGTGCCATTGAGTTGATTCCAACCCATAGCTACCTTGTATAGGGTTTCCAAGGAGCAGCTGGTGAGCTTGAACCACCAACTTTTAAGATCAAACCAACTTTGCATTCTGGAGCATTAACCCACAGTGCCACACCAGGACTCCTTAATCACTTTAAAATACATGTTGTAGAGGGCCCTGTGCTAGATTATCAACGTTCCTGACCATCTGTTTTGTGTAATCCATCCCCCTTGTGCGTGGGCTACTAAACAATAGAATGCAGCAGAAGCCATGGCATTTCACTTTTGAGAGCAGGATAAAAGAAGACTGTGGTTCCTATCTTGAATGCCTGCTCTCTCTTCTCCAACTCCTTTTGCTCAGGGGGAAATAGCATGAAGTGAATTAGTTCCCACTATGGAGAGGGAACCAGAGTTTCCATACAACAAATCAGTGAGGACCTCAGACCTGAGACCTTCCAAAGCTTGGTGATATGGTTTGGGATTGATTAGAAATAGCCTTTATGTTGAAGTTAGAATCAACAGAAACTCTATTGTTGTTTGATTTTGTTTTACGACTCATCTACCAAATGGAATTATCTACATTATCTACACCACTTACTCAAATACCCCCAATTGTGGGGACTGTAGTCATAGCTAACAGCTTATAATTTAAACCCTTATGCAAGACTTTGAGACAGAGGAACCAGCAAAGATGTGTCTAGATTCTTCACTCACAGAAACTATGAGTTAATAGATTTTTTGTTACTTAAGATGGCTAAATTTGAGGTTGCTATGTTATCTTTGGTAGCATAGTGGTTATGAGTCAGGTTGCTAAGCTCAAGGTCAATTGTTTGAAACTACCTGTAACTGTTCCTCAGGAGAAAGATGAGGCTTTCTGCTCCCATAAAGATTTACAGCCTTGGAAACCCTATGCAGGATTGTTATTAGTCAGAACCAACTCCATGGCACACCACCACCATCCCCACCACCATGTTACATAATGATCAATAACTGATATCATGTTTTCACATATAATGCACACATGTAATTAGCATGCATGTGCATATAATGCACACAATAAACACAGGAAACCAACACACTAGGGGCTTACCTAGTTTGTAAAAAACATAAAACACATGCATTATTTATGGCAAACTACAGTACATGCCCAAACGACTCAAATATAATATACTTTAATAATGTTTTGTTGATAATTTCCACACATTTTATGCCATGGTACATACTGTAATCCTTTTTGCCCTAGCTTCTATCCTCTATTGTTTCAAATCCTCTACTATAGAATAGTCTAGCTTTTGATGTTTTCATCACACTTAGGTCTTAGTCATTAATCAATCAACATAGTGTTCTTGACTTGTCTGCCATCTTTTTGATGTTCTTAACAATCTTTTTCTTTTTTCTCCTCATAATCTGATTTAAAACTTATTTTTTTCCACTCTGCCTCCAAATATTAGGAATATAAGCAGCAAATCAGTATATAATTATAGCTATGGGGGTATTTGAGTAAGTGGTGTAGATAATGTAGATAATTCCATTTGGTAGATGAGTCGTAAAACAGAATCAAACAACAATAGAGTATCTGTTGATTCTAACTTCAACATAAAGGCTATTTCTAATCAACCCCAAACCATATCACCTGTAACTGATTATGCCTCTTAACTGGTTTCGTTCTTCTATCTTTGCTTTCTTTTTCTTTTTTCATTGTTAATTGAATAGGGTTTTACAGAGAGGATTATCAGTTTTGCACTCAACAAATCATCCATTTTATTTTATAAAGCAATAGTTATCCCACCTCTTCCCTGTGGTTCTTATTTCCTTTCCACCCTCCTTCCCAACTTTTCTGAACTTTGTCCTAAGGTAAATGTTGTCCTTATGATCTTGAATGGTTGACAGTTGCACGGTGAACAAATCTTACCCATGTTGTAGTTCCCCCTCTATAACTATCTAACGCTTGGCGGAAAATTGGGCCATGAGGATGAGTTCCATTCCAGACCATAGGGTGGCCAAGGTACATAGTCTTAGGTTCCTTCAGATTTTTTTCTATACTTTCTGGCAGTCTATTTTTAACATAGAATCCAAAGTGATCCTGTTAAAACATAGATCAGACCATCCATGTTTCTATTCTACTCACATTCTCAATGGCTCTCTATTTTACTACAAGTGAAAGATGTTAGAGTGTTCAAAGTATCTCCTACTTTATCCTATCAACTCTATGATCCATGAACTACTTACCTACTCTTCACTCTAGCCCTCTATTTTACTTTATAATCTCCAATTTTCAGAGACACTTCCTTTTTAAGACTTTGCTATAGATATTTCTTCTGCCTATAATTTTCTCTGCCATCACTTATCTGTCAGTTTGTTGTACTTTAGTGGCTTGTTAGTTGCCACAATTTTGGAAGCTATGCCACAGGTATTTTAAATATCAGCAGGGTCACCCATGATAGAGAGGTTTCAGATGAACTCCCAGAGGAAGACAGGCTCGAAAGAGGGAGTGACTAACAACCTTCGAATATTTAGTCACTGAAAACCTTATGAATAGCAGAGAAACACTGTCAGATATAGTGCCATAAAATGAGCCCCACAGGTTGGAAGGCACTCAAAATGCTACTGGGGAAGAGCTACCACCTCAAAGTAGAGTTGACCATGATGATGCGAATGGAATAAAGCTCGTGGGAGTAAAGCCCGTGGGACCTTCATTTGCTGACAGGACACATCTCAAAATTAAGAAAAACAGCTGTAAACATCCATTAATAATCGGAACATGGAATGTATTAAGTATGAATCTAGGTAAATTGGAAATTGTTGAAAATGAAATGGAATGCATAAACATCAATATCTTAGGCATTAGTGAGCTGAAATGGACTGATATCGGCCATTTTGAATCTGACAATCACATGGTTTGCTATGCCAGGTATGACAAATTGAAGAGGAGTGGTGTTGCATTCCTCCTCAAAAAGAGCATGTCAAGATCAGTCATGAGGTACAATACTAAAAAGGATAGTATCCATGAGCCTACAGGGAAGAGCAGTTAATACCACTATTATTCAAATTTACGCACCAACCGCTAAAGCCGGTGAGGATGAAATAGAAGAATTCTACCAACTTCTTCAATGTGAAATTGATGAAACATGAAGTCAAGATGTATTGATCATTACTAGTGACTGGAATGCAAAGGTTGGGAACAAAGAGGAAGGATCAGTAGTTGGAAAATATGGTCTGGGTGATACAAATGATGTAGGAGATCGCATGATAGAATTCTGTAAAACCAATGATTTATTCATTTCAAATACCTTCCTTGAATATATCCCACCTGAATTTAGAGCTCATCTGAAGAACAGATTTGATACATTAGATACTAAAGACCGAAGACCAGATGAGTTGTGAGATGACATCAAGAAAATCATACAGGAAGGAAGCAAAAATTCATTAAGAAGACAAGAAAGAAGGAAAAGATGAAAATAGTTGTCAAAAGAGACACTGAAATTTGCTCTCCAGTGTAGAGATGCTAATGTGAATGGAAATAATGAGGAGGCACAAGAGCTGAACAGAAAATTTCAAAGATCAGCTTGAGAAGATAAGGGGAGGAAAAAGCTAATCGGGAGAAAGGACAGATCTAGGAAGGCAAGGAGTTGTTGTTGCTGTTAAGTGCCATTGAGTTGATTCCAACCCATAGCGTCCCTGTATAGGGTTTCCAAAGAGCAGCTGTTGAACTTGAACCACCGATCTTCAGTTCAAACGACTTTGCAGTCTCACGCATTAGCTCAGAGCACTACACCAAGAAGGCAAGAAGAGAAGTGGAAAAAAAAAA
Source organism: Chrysochloris asiatica (assembly GCF_000296735.1). Classification (NCBI taxonomy): domain Eukaryota; kingdom Metazoa; phylum Chordata; class Mammalia; order Afrosoricida; family Chrysochloridae; genus Chrysochloris; species Chrysochloris asiatica. Next base: position 9,798,815 of record NW_006408609.1, on the reverse strand, counting down.
AAATTTTTTTTTTGGAGACAACAACAAAACTGAGGATGAAAAAAGTCTTTGGGGATAACTCTAAATTTTGAAGGAGATAAAAAACATAAAGAAAAAAAAATGTTAACATGTTTCCTTAAATTCTAATACAGCATTGCATTGTCTTAAAATAGTTTTGTAGATCGAAGTACAGTTTACAATGTTGTAAGTATAGTTTGTAAAGTTTTGGCAGTAAAATGTGCTCATTTGAATGAGTCATAAGAGACCTGACCAACTGAGAATGAAGGTTTTTATGACATGTCTTGGATTACTGCAGCGGCCTCTGTTTGGTGTCCTGAACTCTAGTTTCACTGTCCTCAAAATTCCAGGTGGATATCAGAGTGACATTTTAAAGATGAAAATCTGATCAGTATCATTCTTTATTTAAAGTTTTCAGTAATTCATCCAAGCCTTCACAAATAATTAAAGCTCCTAGCATAGGCATGATTGTTGTTAGGTGCCATTGAATAAATTCTGACTCATAGTGACCATGTGCAGTAACTGGTGCCTCTGACAACACATCCAAAATACAGGAGATGAAGTCTTGCCACCCTGGCTTCTAAGGTACATTTTGGTTATACTTCTTCCAACACAGATTCGATTATTCTTCTGGTACTTATAAAATTCTTCTCCAACACCATAACTCAAATGCATCAATTCTTCTAAGATCTTCCTTATTTATTGTTCAACTTTCACATACATATAAAGCTATTGAAAACACCATGGCTTATGTCAGGTGCACCTTACTTTTCAATATCATGAGGGTGCAACAAGACCAGGTGTTGTTTCATTCTGTTGTACATAGGGTCACTATGGGTCAAAACTGACTCAATAGCACCTAACAACAACATTTCATGTTCCTATTATACATGGATACCCACTTGTATCTGTTTCTGCTCATTTTGGGTTGTGACCCACCAGCAAATGAAGTCCTGAAAGCTTTACTCCATTCCTGTCATCATGGTCAACTCTACTTTCCACTGCTGGATTCTGAATGATTTCCAAACAGAAGGGCTCATTTTTGTGTCAGTAAATCAGATAATGCTCTGCTGCTAATCATAAGATTTTCATGAACATTTAGAAATAGTCCACTTCTGTAGAAGTAGTTCCTACTCTGTCTTAGTCTGAAACTTCTTTGAAACCTATTTAAAATATTGGTGGTATAGCTTGCAGCATCCCAGAAACATGCTAGCCACCACAGTGCAATAAACTGACAGAGTGGTAGTTCGGCAAAATAGCCCTTTAAAATGTGACACTTGTCCCAAAGCGTTAGATACTCCTAGGAACCAAATCCACCCTGAAAGTATCTCGCCTGCATGTAGATGATTTTTTCACCATACATGCTGTTTTTTCTTCTTTACATCACTATTCTTATCAAAATTTTGTGCAAATGGCTTTAAATGTGTTCCAAATCTATTTTGAAATAATCACCCCATCTCAGTAAACACATGCCACCCACTGCATGATCCATCAACTTTTTTCCTTGGCATAGTTTATTGTTTGCCTGTATGATTTTCCCCAGAGTGTTCATAAACACTATATACAATGGTGCATATTATGTTTGGAGTTTTTATAAAATTAGTTGCATGTATTCTAAAGTTGATCAGTAAGAATATGTGCAATAGGATTTTTTTTTTTAAGGAAAAAGATGAATGAGTTAAATATACTCTATCATAATGTACACTGAGTTTTATGGGCATACGAAGTTTCATACCCAAGTTTCAGACCAGTGGGTTCATAAAGAGTCCATGTCTGATGCAGGGCATTAGAAATTTCCTGAAGGCTTTATTTAAAATCAGTGAATGAGGATGAGTGGATCAGAAAAACTCACTACATATTTAAAAAAGAATACCCAAGTTCTTACCTTATAACAAATACAAAGATAAATTCCAGATGGATTAAGCAAAAACAAAGCCATTAAAGTACTCATAATTATAAAATTTTATTATTATTATTTTGAAGAAAGTAATCCCTTCTTAGCACAAACCAAAGATCAGTTTCCTTAAAGGAAAATACTGAATAGAGGTACTCTCTCTAAAACTGTATACAACACGCTTATAAATAATATACATATGCACAAAATATGCATATACACATATGCATATACAGAGTCTGTACAAAAAATACTGTCATGAAGAATAAAAAGCCATACTTTTTTAATGTTAGATGTTTCTTTTAGACTCTGTGACATATTTTCTGCTTTGCCTTTGGCTATTTTTCAGTAAAAATGACAGATGAGCTATTGTTTCAATCATAGAGTTGGAGGAAATCAATATTGCCCATCAATATTGTTTCCTGATTTTAGGCTAAAACTACTACCTAAGTAACTCAATAAACTTGTTTATGGAATTTTCCCATCTGGAAATATTGTAGTTCTTGACATTTTTTTTTCCCCTACAGTTTTATCCTACTCTTCAAGCTTACCAGGTTTCTTTCATATCTTCCTTTTTGTGGACATACAGAATAATCGATCTTCTTTCTCCATATGGAATATGGAATATGGTTGTGAAATTCACAGATGGAGTAGTCCTAATTTTTATGTTAATCCTCTCTCTTTAAGACTGAGTATCTCTACTACTTGTTATCTTTCCTTTGATGACCTGTTAAATATATTAAAATGCTATGGAAGTCCTTCACTACTTACTGTCTCCTGTTTGATCAAGGAGTAGAATAGGCAGCCTGAGATGGGAACCTAATTATAAGGAGTTAGAAACCGTTAATGAAGTTGAAGTCTTGAGAATCAACACTTCCTGACACCCAGAAACAGAGGGAAAGCAGTTATTATAAAAGGCATCAAGACAAGAACAAATAGATGAGTGCTCCTAACTGGACTCTAAAGAGAGAAGATCAATTTATGAAAGAAGGTAGAGCCAGAAGGTCATGCTAAGCAAGGCAAACATTACTGTTAAAAGCAGACTGGTGTATCTCAGTGTCTTTTAGAAGAAGGTTGAGGAGGAACGCACACGTGTGACTATGCACAGCCTGTGAGGTAATGTGTGCCATCCGTGTCAATAGCTTTTTATTTTTCTTGGTCAATTCCTACTAACAACCCAGACCCAGAGAACTCTGAAATCTGTCCAAGTACTTCTTTCCTTGTAAATGATAGAAGTGAACATGGTGGTGTAATAAAATATAAAGAATTACCCCAGTATTTTATTTGTCTAGAACAGATTCAGCAATTTTTTTTCTATAAAATGCCAGATAGCAAATATTTTAGACTTTGCAGTTCATACAATCTTTATCAAAAGTATTAACTCGGGTGTTACAGGACAAAAATAACTGCAGCCAGTTTATAAAAAAATAACTGTAGCTGTGTTCTAATAAAACATTTTTAATAAATATAGGCAACAAATTTGTAACCACTAGACTAGAATTTGATTGTATCAGATAATATTGTACATAATTACTATATCTCAAGCTTGTTGTTGGTCTTAAGAGCCATTGATTCATAGCAACCCTGTATAGGGTTCTGAAACCTTATGTAGGGTTTATGAAGAGCAGCTAGTAGTTTTGAACCACCAACTTTGTGGTTAGGAGTCCAATGCTTATCCTGTAGCACCACTGGGACTCTAGATCCAAAGCTAGGTTTCGGAAATATTTTTCTTATACACAAATTTATACTATACCATATTTCATAGAGGATTTGACCTGTGGTATTTTAATATCATTACTCCTAAAATTAAATGCAAAGGAATTTAATTTTTATGTTATTTATCTGCTTTCTCATTTAAAAACTAGAGGTTAATATTTTCAGGTATTATGAATGTTAACTGGATCCGTTGAGCTTTTACTATTTCTATCTGTGATTTGATATTAACTCTGATATGAATAGTAAAAAGAAGGGTGATTTGAAATGCATTTTCCCCCTGAGACAATGAATATCAGTATGAAATATTTTTTAAAAGTGATGTCTGAAAGTGCCTTTTGCTGGTCATCTGTTTCATCTTGCACTATAGCCAATGTAAGAAATATTTAATCTCTTTTTGCATGGTTTCCAGTAAGAAATCATTCTCTAATTCCATCACCCCGCTCAGGATACTAAGTAAACCTGTAAAGACACAGTGTCCATGAAGGAGTTCAAGAGGCCAAGTGATCAATTTTTGCCAAAGGAGCAGAATATTGCTTACTTGCCTACAATCCTTTAAAGCAAACAAGAAAAATTAACAAGGGAAGAACAGTGAAGAAATTGAAAAGGTCCCAGAGTGTATCAAGCATCTACAAAACAATTTAATTTTCTCAGTCAAGATGTTTCAAGTGGTAATGAATAAATCATGTTCCTATTTGTTAATATGCTCCGTATTATACTTGTTTTGAGGGAAAACAAGGACTCTGTTGCTAGACTATTTCCCTTCTTAGGTGGTTACTTACTTAAGTGTTTATACTTACTCAACATTTTGTTACTATTTCACATATAAAGAACTGAAAGGCAAATCAAGTTAGTATATAGTCACATTCAATGAATATTTATAGTGTGCGTACTATAAAAATGTATTTCCTGGTGTGGCGCTGTGGGTTAATGCGCCAGACTGCAAAGCTGTTTGAACTGCAAGGTCAGCAGGTCAAGCTCACCAGCTACTTCTTGCAAATCCTATACAGGGTCACTATGTGTCGGAACCAACTCGACAGCACTTAACAACAGCAACAACTATGTTTCTCGGGAGGTGTTACGGGTTAATGTACTGGACTGCAAGGTTGGTTTAAACCTCAAGGTCGGCAGTTCAAGAATGACAGACTCCTTAGGAAACTCTATACATATGGGTCAGAATCGACTCAACAGCACTTAACAACAACTATGAAGAACTGGTGTGGCTCTGTGAGTTAATGTGCCAGACTGCAAAGCCATTTGAACTTCAAGGTCGGTGATTCAAGCTCACCAGCTGCTCCTCGGAAACCCTATACAAAGTTGCTATGGGTCGGAATCGACTCGACAACACTTAGCAACAAGAAGATGTACCTGGAGTCCTGGTGTGACATTGGTGTAAGCACTAGACTTCAAGGTAGATTTGAACCTCAAGGTGGCAGTTCAACCCCACCAGCCAATCCTTGGAAATCTTCTATGTTGTTATATGCTGTGGAGTTGGTTCCAACTCATAGAGACTCTGTACAGGGTTTCTGAGGCTGTAAATCTTTACAGGAGCAGAAAGCCTCATCTTTCTCCTGTGGAACAGCTGTTAGTTTCGAACTGCTGACCCTGAGGTTAGCAGCCCGATTTATAACCACTTCGCTACCAGAGCTCCTTAGGGTTGCTATAAATTAGAACTCACTTGAGGACACTAAAAAACAACAACTATCACCTAGTACTTAGTCTAGGCGCTCACATAAGAGTAAATAAATTCGACAAACATCCTTTTCTTATGAATTTATATCCCAGTGAAAGAAACAAACAATAGTCAAAATCTAATAAATAGTCAATCATTTAGTATATGTTGTTGTTGTTGTTGTTGTTAAGTGCTATCAAGTCAATTATGACTTATAGAGACCCTGTGTAGGGTTTCCAAGGAGTGGATGGTGAGTTTGAACCACTAACCTTGAGGTTCAAACCGACCTTTTCCCCACAGTACCACAAGGTGATAAATAATGGTGAAATCTGAAGATTGAGATAGAAGCTGGGGATCTGGTTATAAATACAAATTAAATAAGGACCAAGGTAGGCCTCTTTGAGAAGAAGAAATTGTGAATGAAAGCTTGAAAGAGATGTTGAGTTAGCCAGGAGCATATCTGTGGGAAAAACATTATGTTGTTGTTGTTAGATGCCATTGAGACGGTACCGACACATAGCGCTGATGCACAACAGAACTAAACACTGTCTGGTTCTTGGCCAACCTCACAACTGTTGCCACGCTTGAACCTATTGATGTTGCCACTTTGCCAATCTATTTTTTAGGGGGTCTTCCTCTTTTTCTCTGACCCTCCACCTTACCAAACATTATATCCTTCTCCAGTGACTGGTGCCTCCTGACAATATGTCCAAAGAATGAGAGACAAGATTTGGCCATCGTGGCCTCTAAGGAGCACTTTGGCTCTTCCAACACAGATCTGTTTGTTTTTTTTGGTAGCCCATGGTACTTTCAATATTCTCCTCCACCACACCATAACTCAGATGCATCAATTCTTCTACTGTCTTCCTTATTATAATCCAACATTATTCAATGTTGAGATTTCACATGCATATGAAGTTATTAAAAATACTATGGCTTGAGTCAGGCGCACCTTAGTCTTCAAGCTGACATCTTTGCTATTTAACACTTTAAAAAGATCTTGTGCAGCAGATTTGTCTAATGCAATACGTCATTTGATTTCTTGACTGCTGTTTCCATGAGTTTTAATGGTTGATCCAATAAGAATGAAGTCCTTGACAACTTCAATCTTAATCTTTTCCCCATCGAGAAGAATGCTGTTTATTGGTCCAGTGTTGAGGATTTTATTCTTTATACTGAGATGCAATCCATATTGAAGGCTGTGGTCTTTAATCTTCATCAGTAAGTATTTTAAGCCCCCCTTCACTTTCAGCAAGCAAGGTTGTATTATCTGCATATTTCAGGTTGGTAATGAGTCTTCCTCCAATCCTGATGCCAGGTTTTTCTTCATATAACCCAGTTTCTTGGATTATTTTCTCAGCATACAAGTTGAATAAGTATGATGAAAGAATACAACCTTGTCACACACCTTTTTTAATTATAAAACATTCAGTGTTCCCATGTTCTGTTCAAACAACTGCCTCTTGGTCCATGTATAGATTCTTCATAAGCACAATTAAATGTTCTGGAATACTCATACTTCGCAATGTTGTCCATAGCTTGTCATGATTCACACAATCAAAAGCCTTTTGAATAGTCAATAAAGCAGAGGTAAACATCTTTCTGGTATTCTCTGCTTTCAGCCAAGCTCCATCGGATATCAGCAATGATATCCCTCATTCCACGGCCTCTTCTGAATCTGGCTTGAACCTCTGGAAGTTCTCTGTCAATGTATGCTTGCAGCCATTTCTGTATTACCTTGACTAAAACTTTACTTGCAGGGGATATCAAAGATATCGTCCAATGATTTCCACATTCAGTTGAGTCACTTCTCTTTGGAATGGGCACAAATATGGATCTCTTGCAATCAGTTGACCAGATGGTTGTCTTGCAAATTTCTTGGCAGTGCCCCCCGTGCCACCTCACTTTCTTGAAAGATTTCAATTTTTATTCCATTAATTCCTGGTCCCTTGTTCTTTGCGAATTCCCTCAATGCACCTTGGACTTCTTCCTTCCGTATCTTGATCATATGCTACCTCTTTTTTTTCTTTAAGTTTTTATTATGGATTGAGTGAAAATTTATAGTGCAGATCATCAGTTTTACATTCAACAAATCATACAACTTTTTTCATCACAATGATTACATTCCCCTCCATGTACCATCAGTAACAATATTTCTCTCTATTCAATTTAGCTCTTTAATAAAACAAAAAACGAAAAAATTACTCAGGCATATATAATAATTTATACCACCAAAGGACACATTCTGAAAGTCTGCCTCATGGCCACCATCTCATAGTCCCTCTCTTCCCATGAAACTAGAGTCCTCAGCTGCTCCCTCCCTTCATGTTCTCATCTTTGCTTCCATCTCTGGTATTCCTGTTTCTCTGGATAAGGACCCGCCTTCCACTTGTGCTCTTCTCCCTTGATGGTCCTAGGACCCTCTGTTTCTGGACTGAGAGATTAACTGCTCCCCCATTGTTGTTAAAAAACTTCTACCTTTACAATTGTGACAGTCACAATTAGTCATGGTAACAATTACTATTGAATCATAAGAATCTTATCCCCATCTCTTTTAACCAGACCTATCTAGACAAGATGACAACTATTCAGTGGAGACTCTTAAATTAAACTCCCTCTTGAAACCTGGTAAGCCAGTCGCTTTGTGCCTTTATTACCTCCTCATTTTAGGTAGCCAATGGCTAAATTTCCTGTCCCTCTATACCCTGTGTACAGAGGAGATAGCATTGATATTTGATATGAAGACTCCTTCCCTCTCTGTTAGTATTTAGAGTTACTACCCATGGGTATAGGTCAAGTTCATCAAATTGTAGCAATTTACCCTTGTTTCCTTTATCAAAAATTGTTTTGTCCTTTTTTTCTTTTTATCTTCCTCTAGACAATTTCTGATTATCAAGCCATTGAGGCTAGTTCAAATGGGTACAATGTGCATATTTGGGTGTTCTTGTGCCTCTCCCCTCACTTCATATCAGCTGGATGCTTCACTCTTAGCTCCAGCCCTCTGTGGCTATGTCCTTGTCCATGGGCTCAGGTGTCCCCAGGTCTCACTACAGATTGGACCAGCAGCCCTTCCTCTTCTCTCTCTCATCTCTAGATCAGCAGGAGTCAATGGACCATGGTTGAACTCAGCCCACTTCTTCATTGTTGCCTTTCCCCCTTTTCCACTCACCAGTAGTCCAATGTGCTTGCCAGCAAGCTGACATGCCTGCTCATGTGTTCCCTTTGTGTTTCAGTCTTAGAGGGAGGTTTGTCCTGAAGTAACTTGATTCTTTGCCTTGATGGCTTCCTGGCAAACAGCTTACTTATTCTTATAATAGCCAGTCATACTGCCCTTTTGCTTTGGGTTTTTCCTGATGATCTTTCTTTGAAGATGTACTTTCTGTCACTCTAGCTGTTCCAGGCTGGTCTGCTTGTCCTTTCTAATGGGAATGTCCCACCTCAGAAAGTTCTGGATGGGACTCAGGATTCCACCTAAGGTCCTATACACTGCAAAGGCTCCGCAAGAGGCCTGTTTCACTGGGCAGGTTCTAGAACCCCTTTTAGGTACTCCAATCAGTTATAGGCTGAAGACAAGCTTACAAGTTTTCTGTAATCAAATGTTTCCCAACATTCCTTTCTATCCCACTCAAGTGTCTATTTTACAATAGTTTGCAAGGGAAACCAATATTCATAAGACAGTCAAGCATCTTAATATTACTTCCCCTCTTCAAACTATGCCTAGATCCCTATATCACAGACATAACCCTGTTGTTCCAAGGTTAAGCATGCATCACTATTTACCTCTGTCCCACTTAGCCAATGCAAACCTGTCTCAGTGCTCACCTATCTACCTTGTTCTTCCACCTCCTCACCCTTCTTGTGTTGCCCTCCCCAACACCCAAACTTTGATGTGTCTGTCTTTACCATGTGCTGTACTGTTTCCTCCCTCTACCTCCCCTGAAATCCCCACCCCAACCCCACCATTGTGGTTGCCTTATATTTCTTTAACTTTTCCCTCCTTTTAAGACAGTCTATTTTCTCCTGTAATTTACCTGACTTCCCCACCACCTAGATCTCTTTTCCTCTGTGTTCTTTCACATTGTAATTGTTTTGATCATAGACTGACCTTCCAGATCTTCTGAATTTGTTCTTATACTTTTATTCTGTTCTCGAATCTTCCATTTGTTGGTTAACGTCCAGGTTATGCTACCACGAATGTCAATCTCTGGTTGTTGTCTGTTCTTGTTGGTTCTCTGTCCACAGAACTCCTTTTAGGATATGTTTCATAGCAGGGTTGGCTTTGACAAAATCCCTTAGCTCCTGTTTATCCTGGAATGTTTTGATTACATTGTCATATTTGATTGACAGCTTTGCTGGGTAGAAGATTCTTGGTTGGCAGCCTACATGGTTTCTGTTGAGAAATCCGAGATTAGTCTGATTTGCTTGTCTTTGTATGTTACACTTCTCTCTTGCCTAGCTGCCTTCAGGATTCTGTCCTTATCTTTGATTTTGGAGAGCTGGACTATTTTATGTCTTGGTGTTTTTCTTTTAGGGTCTATCCTTCCTGGGTTTGTTGAGCTTCTTAGATACTTATCTTTTCACTTTTCAGGATGTTAGGGAAGTTTCCATCCAGAAGTTCTTCAAATATCTCTTCTGTGAACTTGTGTGATTCTTCCTGTTCTAGAATGCTAATAATTCTTAAGTTATTCCTCTTCATGCTGTCCAACATGAATATTAGACCTTCTTCAGATTTTTAAATCCTTTTTTTCTGTTTGTTCTTCTATCTTAGTGGTATTGAGGGATTTATCTTCCAGCTCACTAGTTTTGGCTTTCATCTCTTTAATTCTACTCCTTTGCCCTTTCAGTGTATTGTCCATTTCTGATATTCTATTATTCATCATTTGGATCTCTTTCTGTAAGTTTTGAATTGTTTCCAGTGCTGTATCTATCTTATTTGGTTGTTCCTGTAGCACTTTTCTGAGTTATTCCTTATGTTTCTCAACTCCATTGTAAAGTGTTTTGATACATTTTATAGTCATTTTTTCTGAATTCCTTCTCAGGTATTTCCAAAGCCTGGCCATCTTCAAACATTGAGTGTAGGTCTACTTCCAGCTCATTTGTCTCAGTCACTTTATCTTGTTTCTGGACATATGCAGGTATGGTCATCTGCTTCTGTTTTTTGGTCATATGCAGGGGTTATCTGATTGCCTCCAGGTAGATATGATGAGGAGATGGGCTTCCCTTTTCACTCTTCTTCCTGAAAATTTTCAAGATGCCACTGCTGGTCATTATGATGTATCTCAGGATTTAATTTCAGCCTGTTTCCTTTTTAGTCTGCTTCTCCTGCTCCACAACCCCTATTCAGGCCTTTTTCCTAGTGATAAACAGTTCAGGGTCAGCTGTGGCTGTTTTGTGCTACCATTTGGTTTTAAGTGGAAACTTAAATTTTAAATTTTGAGATTTGTGCATATGTGTAATAGAACCCTCTGGGGTTGGGGGTGGGGTGGCCACTCACTCAGGCACCCCTTGTATTCACCAGAATGGAGGTGCACAGACAGTGAGAGGCCAATAAACAGATATGAAAAAAAGATTGTCCACTCCTTTATCTCCACGGTTCTGTCAGGTGTCTGTGGCTGCTCTAATCCTTCCCTGGTTCGGTCTCACCCAAAATGGCTGCTCAGTCTCGCTTTGAATTAGAAAGTACTGGATTTCTTGCTTCTGCTACAAATTCCACTGGTTTTAAGCTTTCCAACTTTGTAAATATTCCTTTATATGTGGTTCAGAGTTCTGGCCCATGCCCTGAGCCAGTTTGGTCTGGTATTCTGTGTTGTTGCTAATAAAACTCCTCACTGCACTTCCACCTCATCTGCAATCTTGTTTGTGCTACCTGTTGAAATGGTCAAGCATCAGTCATTTTTTTTTGGTACAGTGACTCTGTGTATTCTTTCTATCTTCTTTTAATGCTTTCTGCATCATTCAGTAATTTGCCCAGATAATTCTTCAATAACAAAAGTCAAGGCTTTAGTTTTTTTCTTCAGTTCCCCTAGTTTGAGAAATGCTGAGTGTGTTCTTCCCTTTAAGTTTTCTGACTCCAGATCTTTGCACATTTCATTGTAACATTTGACATTGTCTTCTCGAGCTGACCTTTGAAATTTTCTGTTCTCCCTTGAGCTACTTTCTGACTACTACTTCTAGTTTTCAACTCATTCTACCATTATCACCTTGACAACATCAGACATAATGAGGAATTTTGGAAATCTATGACCTGAGAATTGGAAGTAACGAAAAACAGGCTCAAGGAGTATTCTTTGCATTTGGTCCATATTAACAGACAGTTTGGTAGAGGTGAGGATGAGAGAGCTTCGTTTAGGATAAGATGTAGATTTCTCTTTTGATAATCTTAATCTGCAGGGGAAATATTCTGTCCAAAATGGTTATGTAGAGGAAGGTTGGAGTCTTGGTGTGGCACTGTTGGTTAATGCATTGTACTGTAAAGTCGGTTTGAATCACAAGTTTGGTAGTTCAAACTCACCAGTTGCTCCTCGGAAAACTCATACAAAGTCTCTATGAGTCAGAACTGACTTGAAGGCACTTAACAACAACTACAGACAAAGGTTGACCTTAGGTTCCAGATAAAAGAAAACGTGATGATGGATAGCCTCTTTTTAATAGGAAAAAAGGGAGATCTCATCTAAAGGGAAAATCAGGTTTAAGATACCATAAATAGATAGAGGAAGAGTTTCATGAAGTACTTGGATGTGTAGGGATATTAAGCTACAGTGGGATAAAATTTCCAGATGACACTGTAGAAAAAAAAAAAATTAATACATTCAACCATTCATATAACTTAATTGTGCACATGAAGAACTTGCACATCTGTGGTGAAAAATGCATAATACTATTCACCACAGATTAGTAAGTAGGCACAAGTAAGCCTTTGTTTATCTTATTGTCTGGGTATTCCATCCCTGTCAGGGATTATACATTTGAACTGAATCATTGATTCTGTAGGAAGGTACTCTAGAAGTAAGGAAAATGGCTTAGTGTCAGCCATATCTAGAATCAGAATCTTTGGTATGTTGAAGAAAACATGTGAAATTGCTCACCACAGATTAGTAAGCAAGCACAAGAAAGTCTGTGTTTTCCTTGTTTGTTGAGCAATCTGACGCTGGTAAGCCTGGCAAGACCTTATCAGATGGGACCAGTCATTAAAGAATGACATCATGCTTGGTAAAGTATAAGGTTGGCAAAAAAGGAAGATACCCTAATGAAATGGATTGATGCAGTGACTGTAACAATGGATAAACACATAGCAACACTTGTGAAGATGGGCCAGGACCTAGATAATGTTTCATTTTGTTGTACATAGGGTCATTATGAGTCAGAGCCAACTCAAGGGCCCCTAACAACAGTAGGGCAAGAAAGCAAGGTGGAGGAGTTTCTCCTTTTCAGAGAAGGGGATGATAGTTGAAATAAGTCTTAAAAAGTGAGTGGGTGTTCACGAGGTAGGGCATATAAGATAAGCCAGCACAGACAGAATCATGTGAACAAAGGCCAGGAGGTTGTCAAGAAAAGTGAGTGGGAATGGGAACTTGAGTCATAAGAGAGGAAACAGAGAATAACCTGAGGATAAGGACATGAGAGGATAGCAGATTATAGGAGTGTGCATTTTGGATAGAGGTCAAGGATGGCAGGAATGACAAGCTCTGTGGATTAAGTGGCTCCAAGGTTTTGAAAGAATGTCTTTGAGTCCTGTTCTCCCTGGCACAAAGAGAGGCGACATTGGGGACTACAGTCTGTAACCCAGTCTAGTCAGTAGGTTGGTCAGGTTACCAAAATAGATGCCTAGAGAAAGTACTCTGTGCCTCTGTTAAGGTTGGCTCAGGCTGGTTGAAAAAGAGTGGTAGTTATGCCTCAGGAAAACGTATGGGATGTGAGAGATGTCCTTAGACTCATGGATCCAGAGTCATGTGGAGGCATCTGGTCAAACACTCACACAGGTCCTCTCACATCACCAAGATCAGAGGGGTCTCATTTCCCTTTGAGGTCCCAGATCTTGTCCAATATGAAGGCAATTGGAATCAATGAGATGTTAGGCCCATTTCAGAACTGAAATTATAAGAATCCACATCCAAGTATAGACAAACAGGCAGTCATTAGAACAGAACAAGGGAATACTGAATGGTTTAAAATCAGGAAAGGTGTGCACCAGGGTTGAATCCTTTCACCATATTTATTTAATCTATATTTTGAGCAAATAATCTGAGAAGTTGGATTATATGCAGAACAACGTGCATTATTTTATATAGATTATATACATTAGGATAGAAGGAAGTCTCATTAACAACCTGCAATATGCAGCTGACACAACTGTGCTTACTGAAAGTGAAGAGGACCTGAAACACTTACTGAAGAAGATTAAAGACCACAGTCTTCAGTGTGAATTACACCTCAATGTAAAGAAAACAAAAATCCTTGTAAGTGGACCAGTAAATAACATCACGATAAGTGGAGAAAAGAGTGAAGTTGTCAAAGACTTCATTTTACTTGGATCCACAGTCAGTGCTCATAAAAGCAGTAGTCAAGATATCAAATGATGTATTGCATTAGGCAATTCTGCTGCAAAAAACCTTTAAAATGTTGTTGTTGTTATGTGCCATGGAGTCAGTTCCGACTCATAGCGACCCTGCACAGGGTTTCTGAGGCTGTTAATCTTTACAGGAGCAGAACGCCTCATCTTTCTCCCATGGAACAGCTGGTAGTTTCGAACTGCTGACATTGCGGTTCACAGCCCGATTCGTAACCACTACGCTACCAGAACTCCTTTAGAGATGTTAAAGAACAAAGATATCATTTTGAGGAGTAAGGTTTACCATGGTGTCTCCAAATGCATCATATACAAGTGAATATTGGATAATTAGTAAGAAAGAATGGGAGAAGAATTGATGCATTTGAATTACGGTGTTGGAGAAGAATACTTTAAGTGCCATGGACTGCCAGAAAAACAAATCTGTCTTGGAAGAAGTACAGCCTGGAGGAAACATCATGTTTGGAAAAGTGTAGAGTCTGCCACAAAGAGGAAGACCCCCAAAGAGATTAATTGACACAATGGCAGCAACAGTAGAGTCAAAAATAGCAACAATTGAGAAGATGGCACACAACCAGGTGTAAGGTGACTATGAGTCAGAACCAACTCAATGGCATCTAACAACAACAATACTAACTTCTGAGGAAAACTTCTTGAGATTAAGAAATATGCTTTCCTTATTTTATTTTTAACAACCTCCTTATTACAAAAAACATTTTTATTAAAGAGATCAACAAATAATAGATGCATCAATTGCTGACAAGTTGATTCGGAGTCTTGCTGATTCCATGTGTTTCAGATGAGACCTCTGCTCTGTAGGGATTCAGTGACTGTGACCTTTCAATTCTTTCTTCCTGGACACTTTGGGATGGATTTGAACTAACAACTCAATTAGAAACTGAGTACTTAACTATTGAGGAACCACAATAAATAAGTAGGTAATTGATCCACATTATATAGGCAGGAAATTTTTATTCCTCACACTAAAACCAACAAAAGTCTTTATAAGCTCTGTGGACAAAGAATGCTAACCATTTTTCATTATTATTTTTTCTCTTTATGCTGAACTTTGGTTGTCTGATTGCAAATACATTCAAGTTTTATTCTTTCTGATTTTCACATGATAAATCCGCATGCAAATTAATTTACACCCGAAGATCTGGATTATAACATCAGGAGGACTAAGAATAAATAATGATCATCATTTCTCTAAGATTTTAAAATTTAAAAGCATTGCCCTGAAATATATCATTATCTTTTTTTCTCTCAAATAACTTTTGGAGCATCAGTAGACGATTTGGGAGATAGTAAAATGTTAGATAAGCTAGAAGATATTTTCAATTTATATGTATATGTGTTCTAAAGCTTTTGGGTTTTGAATGAAGTCTTCCTGTCAATTCCTTGCATTTATAACAGTAAATTTTTGGTTTGTTTCCTCCTTCTATATTTCCAGCTTTTCTTTGACCCAGTGTGATTTTCCTTTTATTAATGTTTACCTTCCTTCCCACTAAGTGTCTACTGTGATTTCATTCATATATTTTTCTTTCCTTTGTGGCTAGTACATGTCCTAATGTTTAATACACTCAAATCCTTACTCTTAGAGCTGTCTTAGGCAAGCTTCTTTTATGGAAAGCTCAACTTTTGTTCTGTGACTGCAATACTGTTTTTCATTGCTGTTAAGTGCCCTTGCATCAGTTGCGACTCACAGCAATTCTGTATAAGGTTTCCAAGAAGCAATTGGTGGGTTTGAACATCTGACCTTTAGGTTAGCAGTCCAGGGTTCTTTCTACGATGACACTCCAGTACTAAGCTTTGTTTTATACACTGAGTCAGGTTTCAATCCATGAGACAGCATTTTTGTCCAAATCAATTTGTATGAATTTTTAAATAAGATTTCACAAATACATCAAATGTATTGAGGAAAGCCAAGCCTATTACAGAGTCCTAGTGTGGCGCTCTGGTAGCTTAGTGGTTACGAATCGGGCTGCGAACCCCAAGGTCAGCAGTTCGAAACTACCAGCTGTTCCACGGGAGAAAGATGAGGCTTCTGCTCCCATAAAGATTTACAGCCTCGGAAACCCTGTACAGGGTCGCTATGAGTTGGAACCGACTCCACCGCACAAAACCACCACCACCAGTGTGGCGCTGTGGGATAGCACTGGATCACAAGATGAGTTTGAACTGCAAGATCGGTGGTTCAAACTCACTAGTCATTCCTAGGAAACCCTATATACGGTCACTATGAGTTGGAATCGATTCGATGGCATTAAACAACGAGAAGCTAATTACATCTGCACATTCCCGTCACTGAGAGGATTTGTGATTCCTTTCTCAGTACCCTGAGGTGGCGAGTGTAGGGAGGAGACCTTGTTTTGCTGACTGATCCGCTAGCTGTGTCTCATGACCAGTGAATATTCGTGTGTGGATGGATTGAATAAAGGTAAATTGGAGAATTTTTAATGAAACCGAAAAGTGAGCCGTTACTTGCACTCCTCAGCACCTTATTGTCTAATGAAGCAGGCTCTTTTATCAACTGCTGAGGACAAGAATCTGTGAGTCATTTTTTATCCTCTTTCATCTTTTGATGAACATTTGATCTATGAAATGGTGTCACATTCTGAAAGCGCCTCACATTCTCACACTCTCTTCTCTCTTCTTTCCTTCATTTGCTCGGTTATTAACACTCCCACGGGGTGAACTGATTACTAACCCTCAGAACATTTCTGATTCTTTATTCTTTCGTGTAAGGTAGTCACTTGGCTGTTTCAGATTGTTTTAAGATCGACTGGCCAAGTCGACCCTGGTGCCACAGACGCAGGCCTCATTACACAGACAATCTACATTCTTAAACCAAGTTGCTGAGAAGCGCCGGTACATACTGTCTCTCCATATGCGAGAGCAAGCTGAGAGCTAACACAGCCTCATTACCTGAAATTCTTTGTCATTTTTTCAAGCCTGAAGACACTAAATGTCAATGAAAATTAAGTGGATTTTGGTGTTGGTGGCTGAAGTGAAATGTGTGTGCGTGTGTTTAGGATGGATTTTGAAACACTTGGCTTTGTTATCTAGGAGCGCGTTCATTTTAATAGTTCTAGGGCCCTGTGCTGTTTTGAAACAAAGACAAGTGGTCTAGCCTGTTGTTACTGTTATTGACTGCTGTTATTAGCTACTGTTGAATAGGCCCTGACTCATGATGAATCCATGCACAACAGAAGGAAATTGTGCTTGGATGTCCCCATGATAGGTTGTAGATGGAACTGTTGTGATCTACAGGGCTGATTTTTGCAAACAATCACAGTCCTTTCTTCCTGCTCCTTCTTAGTCTGCAAACTGTCCCTACAGACAGGTGGTCACCGCACATGAGGTACTTTGACTGGGAATCAAACCTGCTGTCCTGAAAGTAAGGTGAGAATTCTACCACCACTGCCTCAATTCTATCCTAACCTGCATAAAATCTCTCATTTTTTGGTTGCAAACTACCCTGGTGCAGAACTCTCAAGGAGCTAAAAAAACAAATAGGTACTGATATTAAATGATTGTTAAGTGCTATGTTAAACCTTTTGTATATGTTTGAATAATGTGTCTCTCCTTCCCCAATGAGAATAGCTAATAATTTCTAACTTTGCCTCATTTCTATAATATTTTGCCCTCATCTGACTGTATGAACTTTGTACTGTGCAGCCCTCTCAAATCTCTGCCCCCAAAATGAATTTTATAATACCTGACCTTTTAATCTAGCAAATCAGACCCTTTTGTAATTAAATTAAACTTTTCATGGGGTGAACTCAAGTATCAAGTGTCATCTTATCTTCAGCAGCAGAAGCTGAATCAGAAACATCAGACACTGTAGACAAGAAAGAGTCAAAACACATCCTTAACACCAGACTAAATGCCTTGAGACTGTTTTACAATGTCTTCTTGCTTAGCTATTGAAAATAAGCTGTCAAAAAGTATGTTTCTATCTGTTCAAAGAATACAAAGTAAGACACTAAATACATTTGGTTTGAAGAATGTTTGCAGCAACCCTGAAAAGGTTGAACAATTTAGCATGGACATATGAGTGCTAGAGTGAATACTGTTTTAGACAGGAATCACTAAATATAGACATATTCCATATTATTCTTATAATACTGTTACTTTTTTTTTTAAGTCGCATAATGTAGTGGGTTACTAATTGGGCTGGTAACCACAAGGTCAAAAGTTTGAGTCTGCTTTGCTCTCCATTGGTTAAAGATGAGAATTTCTGCTCCCATAAAGATTTGTGGCCTTGGAGCCCTACACAGGTTTGCTATGATCCAGAACCACCATTTTAAGCTAATGACATATGAGACACAAGGAAAATAGATATTAGACGATATCCCTTAAGCTCTCACTAAATATTAAGATATATTCAAACTTCTTAAACATTTTTAAACTGGTACAAAAATTCTTTCCAAATTTGTGAATAATAAATGAATAGAGTTCAGTCTAGATTCTCAGGCTTCTAAATTAAGTGCTGTTTCATTCAAGGCTCTGGAAAAATTTAAGTAGATCTAATGAGATCCAGCAAGAACTCTGAATAAACTTTGTTATATGTTGTCATCTTTCCAGCATTCTTTTGTGACATTCTGTTTTTGGTTTTGAGTAATGAAGCTGCTGAAATTATTTGTATGTTCTTTTGTAAACTCAGGAAGAAGGTGGTGATGTTTTATTATTATGAGTAAGAAGGAAAGAAAGGAAGGAAGGAAGGAAGGAGATGCTGTATATGAAGCACCTAAAACTGTGCTGGTGCCTGATGGGTGCTCAAAGGACACCTTTCCCATTGAAGAAACCTGTCCAGAAATGCATGCAAGCAACTACTGCTTTACACATAGTGATCAGTTGGATGTTTATAACTTAAAATATTTGCATAGCTGGTTCAATATTTCCTCTTGAAAGTTAAAGAGAACATAAACCTGTTTTGGGTGGAGCTAATGCAAGCTGTGGTTACTATTTCTCCCCAAAGACAATAATGTGGTAGATGTTGTTGTTGTTAAGTGTTGTTGAGTCCATTCCAATCCATAGTGACCCTGTGGTTTCCAAGGAGAAGCTGGTGAGCTTGAACCACTGAACTTGCAGTTCAAACAACTTTGCAGTCTGACGCATTAGCCCACAGCGCCACATCAGGACTCCAATGTGGTAGAGAGGAGAGGCCTTTATAACCAAGCCTATCTGTTTTGTCATCTAAGCTACAGTTGATATGAGATTTCAGATCTCTCTGAGTTTCAATTTTATCATCCAAGACATAGGAATAACACTACCTACTTCACAGTCTTGTCATGACAGTCAGTAGAAGTCATGTCTGTAAAATGTCAGTCAACGCTGACTAGTTCATAGCAGGTGAGCAATCAATGTCAGCTTCCTTTCCTTTGAGGCAATATTAGTAAGAGCTAGGTAGAGTGCCAGGGGCTATAGGAGCAACAACTATGTGGACTGAAATAACACAGTTGGGGCGAGTGTAGCTTGTGGTCAGGAAGGCATAGGGCAACCTTAGCCCACACTACACCTGTCATGAGTTCCAATTAATAGCAGCAAAACTAACTGCAAGTCAATTCCTAGTGCTGTGTTCTTGTAGCAGTGGGTATCTATAACCTATAGGCATTTTATATGGCAGCTTATACAGATGCCAGCAAGAGCAAACATTGGCATAAGTATTAGCATTACCCAAGGAACCTGGAAAAAATACAAAGGCCCAAATGCTGTCCCTCTCTCACAAGCCTGGACCTCTGAGCTTTTCATTAGCTCTCCATGTGATCTTGACACTCATCAATGTTTGTGAGCCTCTGGTACTGGTAACAGAGTTGTAGAACACATAGTTGGTGTCTCACCTCTAGTTCCAGTTGCATCTGATATAGATAGTTCCAGTGTACACTCCAACTCACTAATAGCACTATGTATTCAACTTTTGCCCCAGGCCTCCTCCTCTGCCAAAAACTGTGGCTAGAGTGCTTTCCAGCAGGGTAATGCATGATCAGTGGTGGATATAAATGCAATAGATCAATGCTACTTCATCTATGCTTAGGGATTTCATTCTGGAAGACTTTCTGGGGGCTTTTCTGGAGGTCTTAATGGAATAATGTACTATTGGTCACAGCAATAATCTCAGAAACACACTCTCATGTTGGATTTTTGGATTTTCCTTTTCTCCATCCCATACTCCCTACTCCTTTACTGCTGTTCCCTGGAATTCTCTTTCAAGTGAACTCACACACACAACACTAATTTTTGGATAACTCAAGCTGAAACAATCATGTGGAGGCTACAAACATGTCTTTGAGAGAACAAGGCAACCAACTACCAAATGGCATCAACCTTTATAGTGCCATCAAGAGCACAATGGATGAAAATGGGTGATGGTGAGAAGATTTTTGCTCAGAACTGGGTCCAGTCATACTACAGAAAAAGGAGATAATCACTAAACTGGCTTAAATCTGCATGTTCTATTTGTGAGAAAGATAGGCCTGGTCCCCAGGTTCTCTTATGCAGATGCCAGCAAGAGCAAAGACATCACATGGAAACAGAAGAAACAGATGGAAGATTTGGCGAACCCCAAGAATACATCACTGGGGGGAACGGGTCCAGGTTTTCATTCATAGGAAAGGAGAAAGGGCCAATTTAATAGTTTAATTGTTTTTTAAAAAATAAGCATTAGTTTACCACTGTATATTTATAATAAGACAAATTCTCATGACTTTGCTTTTTTAAAACAGGTAGGTGTCATATTCCAATTGATCTGAAAAACCAAAATTTAAGTCAAGAATAGCTAACTGACTTGTTGCTAAATAAATATGATTATACTTTTTAAATGTTAACAGTCAATTTAGTTCATAAGTGTTATCATTGTTTTTCCCTTCTTAAGATGAAGTTTGACTTGAAACTAGACAGGATTGTTGTTGTTGTTATGTGCCATGGAGTCGGTTCTGACTCATAGCAACCCTGTACAGGGTTTCCAAGGCTGTAAATCTTTACAGGAGTAGAAAGTCTCATCTTTCTCCCACGGAACAGCTGGTAGTTTCGAACTGCTGACTTTGTGGTTCGCAGCCCAATATGTAACCACTACGCTACCAGAGCTCCTTGCAGACTGGATTAGCTATGCCCAATTTTTCACAAAGCTGTTGATTGACATCTTACAATTTAGAGATGAATGGTTTTAGATTGAGATTTAAAATGCAAACATATTTCAATACTTTGGAAATCTCTTCACTGTTCTATAGAGTAGAGCACGACTCATAGGTATTTGGATTTGTGATTATCAGACTGCATAAGGCAAGGGCTGAAGACAAAGTAGAGATTCCACTTTATACTTTTATCTTTCATATATTCCTCATATTAGCATTCCCTGCACTTAAAATTTTGCTTCTTAATGTGACTTATAGCAAGCAAAGAAAATTTGTGCTTCCCACATTTTACACATAATCTATAATGCCAGATGTTTTAAAAGAATGACATAGCATAGTAACAAGTCAAATTTTATTTTGAATTGCTTGCTCTCTAAATCAAGCTGAGTTGCAATTCAGGATTATCTTTAAAAAGTTATAAAAATCATAAAATTGCAGAAATATTGTACGAAGGTAAGTAAAAAAATATTGTTACAAAATCTTTATTAAACAAAATTATCAAAATGTGAAACGATTTTATCTCAACATATTCTACATTTAGTTTCACACACTTCTGAAGGTAATTTTTCCACCTCCAAACCTCCCCTTAAGAATTCTGCACTCTTTGATTTATACCACATCATAACAAGTAGTTTTGGCATCCATGAGGGATACAAATCATATTCAATTTAAATGTTCTTAGAGTTTGGGCAGCAAAGGGAGTCTAAGTAGCAATATCAGGGCTGTAGGGAGAATGGGGAAATTTTTCCCAGTGAAATTCTTGTAGGACAGCCCTGGTATTCTCAAAGAATCAGTAGGTGCTTTATGGTGATGGAAACAGGAAAAAAACGGAAAAACAACTCAGCACAACTTTCCTGGCTGTTTATTTACCAAAGTAGTTTTAAATTTTCTTAAAACATCTTTATAATAAGCTTTTATGATCATCATTTGTCTTTTGCAACATCTAAATAAATTAATCCTTTGAAGTACAAAAAAATTAGTCACCCTAACATTTTGAGCTGACCTCTAGACCTAGAATTTAACTGGCCTAGTTACTTCTTTGCTTGGAGCCTTTTTGATAAAACTGGAATGAGACTAAGACAAGTAAATTATGGAGAGTAGTTGTCTGTAGTCATCCACTCATCATAGAGGCATGTACAAACACCTTTTATTTGGAATAACCTCTGCATGTATCAACTCGAATCCTAGTAGCAAGATTTTTTTTTTTTAAGTTTTTATTTTGAAGTGAGTGATAGTATACAAGGAAGAACATCGGTTTTACATTCATTGTTTCATTGTAATGATTATAATTCGCTCTGTGCATCATCACTCAAAAGTATTTGCTTCTATTTCCATTGTGTTTTGTTGTTGTTGTTGTTTGACATTTATTATTATTATTTTTTTGGCGGGGGGATTTACACAAAAACACTCAGGAATATATAATCATTTAAAAAAACCAAAAGGCACTTTCTGGAAACCTGCCTCCAGGCCGCCAACACACAGCCTTTCTCTTTCCATGAGTCTAGAGTCCTCAGCTGCTCTATCTCTTCATGTCTTCATCTCTGCCTCCATTTTTGCTGTTGCTGCTTCTCTGGTTAGGGTCCATCATTCCACTTGTACTCTTCTCCCTTAATGGTCCTAGGGTCCTCTGTTCCTGAAATGTAATATTAACTACTCCACCTTTCTGTTACAAAACTTCTACCTTTACAGTTGTGACGGTCGCAATTAGTCATGATAACAATTATTCACTGTTGAATCACAAGAATCTTATCCCCATCTCCTTTTACCAGACCCATCTAGACAAGTTGAAAACTATACAGTGGAGATTCTACCTTCCTCTGCACACTCTGAAACTAAACTCCCTCTTGAAAATGTGTAAGCCAGTCACTTTGTGCCTTTATAGCACCCCATTTTAGGTATTCAATGTCTAAGTTGCCCATCCCTATCAGCCCTGTATACAGAGGGGATAGGTTAATACTTGATCTGAAGACTCCTTACCTCTCAGTTGGTATTTTGAGCTACTGCATCCATAAGTATAGGTCAAGTTCATCAAATTGTAGCAATTTATAATTGTTTCCATTATTAAAAATAGATTTTTTTTGTCTTCTTCTCATTGAGTTCTGATCATTAAGCCATGGAGGCTAGGTCGAATGAGTGCTATCTGTAAGTTTGGGCATTCTTGTGCGTCTCCCCTCACTTCATAACAGCTGGAGTCCTCACTCTCAGCTCTAGCCCTCCTTGGCTATGTCCTTATCCATCGGCTCAGGAGTCCCCAGGTCTCACCATACTTCGGACCAACCAGCCCTTCCTCTTCTCTATCTCATCTCCTGGTTGATGGGAGTCTATGAAACGTGGTCGAGCTCAGCCCATATCTTCATTGCTGCCTTCCCCCCTCTTCCACTCACCAGTAGACCAGTGTGGTCACCAGCAAGCTTACATGTCTGCTCATGTGTTCCCTTTGAGTTTCAGTCTTGGAGAGGAGAGTAGCAAAATTTTTTGACTTGTCTTTGTATATGCGTTCTTTGTAATGGCACTCATGCCCTTATATAATCTACTCCCTCTGAATGCAAGCTGGACCTAATGCCTTACATCTAAAGGATTTCAATTCTGGTATTAAGTTGTAAAAGACAATGCTTCTTTTTTAATCACATTCTTTCTAGAAATTTTTAGTTTACTCATTCTGACGAAGTCAGCTGCCATTTTTCTGAGTCATCCATTTTTATGAGGAGAGATTTGGGTGGCAAGAAACCAGTGGTAGCCTCCAGGCAATAATCTTTAAGGCATGATAACCTTTAGTCTAGTAGACAGTGAGGACCCTGCCAACAATCCTGAGAACTTGGAAGTGGTTTCAGCATCAGTTGAACAGTGAGACAACTGCAATTTCATCCTTGTGAGGAACCCAGAGCCAGAAAGCCCAGCCCGGTCACATGGAAGTCTGACCCACAGAAACTGTGATATCGTAAATGTTGTTGATTTAAGCGACTACATTTTAAGATTATTTGTTATGTAGCAATTGTTTTTAAGTGCCATTGAATCAGTTCTGATTGATAGTGACCCTGTTAGGGTTTTCAAGGAGTGGCTGGTGGGTTTGAACTGTAGACATTGTGGTTCAAACCACCCTTATGGTTCAGGGCTTTATCCTACTGTGCCACACCAGGACTCCATATATACAGCATTAGGTAACTAATGTGTGTTTAAATCTTGTCTTTATTTTTGTGTGTGGTATCGAGATGTAAAAATGGTTGGCTGCTAATTGAGAGATTGGAAGTTAAAGTCACCCAGAGTCACCTCAGAAGAAAGGCCTATTGATCTACCTCTGAAATATTAGTCATTGACAACCCTATGGAGTACAGTTCCGCTTTGACATATGAGGTCACCATGAGTAGGAAAAGACTTGATAGAGACTGGTTTTAATTCACTTTGTATTAGTATGATCATGTGTATGCTACTAAAGCTGTTTGTTGGCAGTTCAAGCTCACCAGCTGCTACTTGGAAACCCTATGCAGGGTCACTATGGGTCAGAACCAACTCGATGGAACTTAACAACAATAACAACAAAGCTGTTTGTGCCTTGGATTAGCTATTTGTAAACTTCAGTATAATAGTTATTGTTGTTAAATTCCATTGAGATAGTTCCAACTATAGAAGCTCTTTAAAAGGTTTCTGATACTGCAAATCTTTTTGGAAGCAGAAGCCTTCGTCTTTCTTCTATGGAGAAGCTGGAAGGCTTGAACTGCCAACATTGTGGTTTGCAGTCCAGTTCTTTATCCCACAGCACCACACCAGCACTTCACAGACTGAATAACAGATCTGGTATATGCCTTACCTGATTTTAAAACATTCATTATCACCTTGTTCTGATTGAAAGACTGCCTCTTAGTCTATATACAGGTTTCTTATGAGCACAATTTAGTATTCAAGGATGCCCATTCTTCACAATATTAGCCATAGTTTGTTATCATCCATACAGTTGAATGCCTTTGAATAGTCAGTAAAGTACAAATAAATATCTTTCTGGTAGTCTCTGCTTTTAGACAAATCTATAGATATAAAAATGGTATTCCTATTTCCACATCCTCTTCTGAATCTTACTTGAATTTCTGGTAGCTTCCTGTTGATGTAATGTTGAAACTGCTTTAGAATTATTTGTAGCAAAATTTTGTTTGCATGGGTACTAATGATTTTATTTGATGATTTCCACAATCCATTGACTCACCTTTCTTTGTAATGGGTACACATATGGATATCTTTCAATCATTTGAGCAGGCAACTGTCTTCCAAATTTCTGGGCATAGACAAGTAAGAGCCTCCAATGCTGCATCAGTTTATTGAAACTGGTAATACATTAATGTCTGGAGCCTTGTTTTGCAACAATGCCTTCAATGCAGTTTGGACTTCAAAGCCACCAGTATTGATCATATGTTATATGTTGAATATTGACCAATTATTTTTGGTACAATGACTCTGTGCATCCCTTTCATCTTTTGGGCTTCCTGCATCATTCAGTATTTTCCCCTAGAATTCTTCAATATTGCAAGCAAAAGCTTGAATTTTTCTTCATTTATAAAAAATATTGAGTGTTTTCTTCCTTTTGGTTTTCTAATCCTAGGCCTTTGAACACTTCATTGTAATACTTGACTTTGTCTTTTCAAGCTACCCACTTTTTCTTCAATTCTTTTACTTCTTCATTTCTTCCAGCTGCGTTAGCTTCTCTATGTTGATGATTATTTGAATAATAATTATATGAACTGGTCTTCATTATAGATGTATGGTCATAGTCCTGTCACAGACAGCCTTGTACTTCAAGATAGATATTGAGGTGCTATTTTTGAGGATGAATGCCACACCATTCCTTTTCAATTTGTTCATTCCTACATAGTAAACTATACAATTATCCAACTCAAAATGGTCAATACCAGTCCACTTCAGTTCTCTAATACATTGTATATCAATTTTAGTGATTTCCATTTCATTTTTGATGACTTGCAAGTTTCCTAGATTCATATTTCATACATCCCATATGCCAATTATTAATAGACACTTGCAATTTTTCCTTCTCATTATGATTTGTGCCTCATCAATAAATGAAGGTCCTGAATGTTTTGCTCCACTTACATCATTAAGGTTAACTCTACTTTGAGGAGATGGCTCTTCCTTAGTTGTATTTTGAATACCTTCCAAATCATCTAGTTCATCTTCTGGCATTATAGCAGCCACTATTCTAATGCTGTCTGTAAAGTTTACAGTGGCTAACCCTGCAGATTAGGAAGAAACTCTTCTTCCTAGCTTGTTTTATTCTGGAAGCTTCCCTGAAATCTTTCCATCATGGATGGCCCTGCTGTTTTTTAAAATACCAGTGAAATTGCTTTCAACATCATAGCAACACAGGAAACACAACAGTAAGACAATCTGACAGATGGGTGGTAGGTGAGAGATAATACAATCTGTTAATCCATATGGGAGTACATAGCAGTAGTTCAATACATGCCAACTTCTTTGACATGGGTATGGATGGTGACAATAGTGTCTTCTAGGTGATACTGAATCCCTTCAATAGTATGAATACCTGATAGTAGTGAAATTTGATATTATCTGGATGACTAATTTTGCAAATTTGAAAGTAAAAATAAGAGACAGAGAGAGTTTGTGGTGTGAGTGCTCAGTATTTTATTGAGACAAAAGGTCTAAAATATAATTGTAAAACCTGACAGATGTACAGAATTCCTAAGCTATATTAAAAAATTAACAACACAAAATATACAAAACAAAAAACACTCATCAAGTTGATTTGAACTCACAGTGAACCTATGGAACAGAATAGAACTGTTCCTTGGGGTGTCTGAGCCTGTCAATTTTTGTAGGAGCTGATAGCCTCATCTTCCTCCCACAGATCTACTGGTGAGTTTAACCCACTGAACACCTTCTAAAGTACAAGATATCCCACTTTGAAGATGTTGTTGTTAGTTGCCATCGAGTTGGTACCGACCCATAATGACTTTATGCACAGCAGAACAAAACACTGCCTGATCCTTGGCCAACCTCACTACTGTTGCCATGCTTGAGTCCATTGATGCTGCCACTTGGCCAATCCTTTTTCTCTGACCCTTGAAGTCCTTGACAACTTCAATCTTTTCTCCATTGATAAGAATGTTGTTTATTGGTCCAGTGGTGAGGATTTTTGTTTTCTTTAAATTAAGATGTAATCCATACCAAAGGCTGTGTGCTCTTTGATCTTCAACAGTAAATGTTTTAAATCCTTTTCACT
>NW_006408609.1:9764045-9771451 GCF_000296735.1 Chrysochloris asiatica | reverse complement strand
AGAATACAACCATGTCGCACACCTTTTTAAATTTTAAAACATTCAGTGTTCCCATGTTCTGGTCGAACAACTGTTTCTTGGTCCAGGTACAGATTCCTCATGAGCATATTTAAGTGTTCCGGAATACTCACACTTCGCAATGTTGTCCATTGCTTGTCATGATCCACACATTCAAAAGCCTTTGCGTAGTCAATAAAGAACAGGTAAACATCTTTCTGATATTCTCTGCTTTCAGCCAAGATCCATCGGCCATCAGCAATGATAACCCTTTGAATATATTTGAGGTCAATATTGTTGATAATTACAAAATGTGTAGATAGGAACTTTGTATTCTCCCCAATTGTTAATTTTTTTATTGTGGATTAGTTAGATTTCTCTGAGTTGTCAATTAGGATTGCCATGTGTTTGTCACAAAAGCAAATAAAACAAATATATGTAGAAGATCATCATCTTCCTCTAACAATTAACTCAGAAATGAATTGTTTAAAATTTATACTTTAATTACTATTCATTATGTATTATGTCAGGTCTGTGAATTTTTGTACATAAGATTTATTAGTTTCCCGCCTCCCTCAAATTCTTTCTCTGGCCGTGTCTCTTTTTATCATGCATTACCCTGTAGAAATTTAAAAAGAGCTAAGTCATACATTTGAAAGATAAATAGATGGCCAAATTTTAAAGGACTGTCAAGCTATGGTCCCTTTAATATAATTTGATTTGGGGGTTCTGCAGTTCCAGAAATCTCTCTTCTGGGATAGAAAGACATTTTAGGAGACCTGATCGACTGGCAGCTCTTGCCTGAGCAATTTGTATTCTCTTTCCAGCCAACTGCAATAACATCAACTTCAAGTGATAAGGATACTGCTAAATTTGCTTTAATTAATGTCAGGTCCCTGAGTAATAAATCACCATTAATTCTCAAGTTAGTTTTTTTGGAAATGGCTTAGTCTTCTTGGCTGTCACTGAAATTTGGCTCAGAAAGTTTCCCACTTGTGGAAGCCTGTCTGATTGATCATTTTCTTTACTGTTCTTAGTTTTTCAAGGTGAGATTTTATCTGAGTTGACGGTATATAGATATTCTTCTTTTTTTAAGCATAGTCCCAACAAAACCTCCTTAATACTGGCAACCTTATTTGTACTATAAAGGTATACTATGTCTATTACCAGAATTACAAACCAATTTAGATTAGATACTTTACCAATTTTGTACAGCCAGAGTGCTCCTTGAAGGCCAGGATGGCCAAACTTCATCTCTCATACTTCAGACATATTGTCAGGAGGGACCAGTTGCTGGAGAAGGATATCATGTTTGGTAGGGTGGAGGGTCAGAGAAAAAGAGGACGATCCCCAGTGAAATGGATTGACAAAGTGGCAGCATCAATGGGCTCAAGCGTGGCAACAATAGTGAAGTTGGCCCAGGATCAGGCAGTGTTTCATTCTGCTGTGCATCAGGTCGCTATGAGCTGGTACTGCCTTGATGGCACCTAACAACAACAACAATATAACAATGTGAGTCTTGTTTTGCTTTGTTTTTATAATGATGTGCAATTGCAATCCATACTGAAGGCTATTGTTTTTGGTCTTCATCAACTGTCCCAAATATTCTCAGCTTTCAGCAAGCAAGGTTATGTTACTTGTATATTGCAGGTTGTTAATGAGTGTTCCTCCAATCCTTATGTCACATTCTTCTTCAAATTATACAGCTTCTATGATTGGTCACTTGGCATACAGTTTGAATAAGTACGGTAAAAAGACACAACCCTAGTACACACCTATTCTGATTTAAAACCTTTGTTCTGTTTGGACAACTGTCTCTTGTGTTCTATGCACAGGAAATTCCTCATGAGCACAATAAAGTATTCTGGAATACTCATTCTTTTAAATCTTATCCATAGTTTGTCATGATCCACCTAGTCAAAAGTCTTTGCAGAGTCAATAAAGAACAAGCAAACATCTTTCTAATATTCTTTGCATTTAGCAAAGATGTATCTGATATCAGCAATGATATCCCTCATTTCATTTTCTCTTATAAATTCGGCTTCAATTTCTGGCATCATCCTGTCAGTGTACTGCTAAATGTGTTCTTGAATGATTGACAACAAATTTATTCTTAGGTATGGTGTTAATGATATTGTTTGATGATTTTTGCATTCCATTGAACCACCTTTCATTGTAATGGGCACAAATAAGGTTCTTTTCCAATTAGTTGGCTGTAGCTGTCCTCCAAATTTCTTGGTATAGATGAGGGAGCACCTCCAGTGCTACAACAGTTTGCTGAAACATTTCAATTTGTATTCTGTCAATACTTGGAGTCTTGTTTTTGGATAATGCTTTCAGTACAGCTTGGATTTCTTCCTTCCATTCCACTGGTTCTTGAGGATATGCTACTTCTTAAAATTATTTATTATTGACCAATAATGTTGACTATGGAATCCTTCAATATCACCACCTGAGTCTTGAATGTTTCTTAAGTTCTTTCAGCTTGAGAAACGAAGAGCATGTTCTTCCCTTTTTGCTTTCTGATTTCAGGTCTTTGTATATTTCATGAAAATCCTTTACTTTTTCTTCCCAAGCTGCTGGTTTCAGACTCTTTTTTGATGTCCCCTTTGCTCATTTTTCCCCCCCTGTCTTTTTAATGACCTTTTGCATTCTTCCTGTATGATGTTTTTGATGTCATTTCAAAACTCCCCTGGTTTTCAGTCTTTAGTGCTTAAAGTATCAAATCTGTTCTTGAGATAGTCTCTAAATTTATGTGGGATATACTCAAGAATGTATTTTGACTCACATGGACTTGTTTTAGTTTTATTTAGGTTAAGCCTGAACTTACATATGAATGATTGATGGTCTATTTCATAATTGACCCAGGCCTTGATTTTCAGATGATATTGAGCTTCTCCATCATTTCTTCCCATAAGTGTAGTCAGTTTGGTTCCTGTATATTCCATCTGCCAAAGTCCACATGTATAGTTACCACTTGTGTTGTTGAAAAAAGGTATTTGCAAGGAATAAGTCATTGGTCTTACAAAATTCAATGTCATTTCTTCACCAAGGCTATATTTTCCAACTTCTGATCCCTTCATTTTGTTTCCAACTTTCACAGTCCAATAAATGCATTTTGATTGCATGTTTGTTGATTTCAGACTGAAAAGATTGGTCAAATTCCTTAATTTCTTCATCATTGACTTCTGTGGTTTTCTTAATTATATAGTGCTGCTGCAACAGAAATACCACAAGTGGAGGGCTTTAAAAAACAGAAATTAAGTTTCTCACAGTTTAGAAGGCTAAAAGTCTGAATTCAGTGTACTGGCTCTGGGAAAAGGAGTCCTTTTTTCTTTTCAGCATCTGTTGGCCCAGCATTCCTAGGACATCTTCATGGCATCAATCGTTCCCTGGACCTAGGAGTTTCACAATGCAGAGACCCCTGTTCCAAAAGACACATTCCACTCTTAACTCTTCTTTCTGGGTAATAGTGGGTCCCTCTTTCTCTGCTCATGTCTCTACTTTTATCTCTTGTAAGATAAAAGGTGTTGCCTGCCACACCCTTGGGAATCTCCCAACATTGATTCTAGTGGAATTAAAGGTGGGGTACCTTTGGAGTCTTAGTGTGGTGCTCACAGGTAAGCACTCTACTGCTAACTGCAAGGCCAGTGGTTCAAATCCACCAGCCACTCCTCAGAAACCCTGGACAGGGACTCTGTGAGTCAGAATGGACTCAATGGTAAATAACAGCAACACAGCAATGCCCCACCTTTAACCTTCATATTGGTTTGTCACATCAGATGGAATTATGGGAGATTGTCACATAATTGCCAAATCACTGAGAATCATGGTCCAGTTAAGCTAACACATGTTTTTGGGTGGGGGTGGGGGTGGGGGGGAGCACAATTTAGTGCATGACATTACACCCTTTTAACACCTGAATACATGTCCTTACCATGCAAAGCACTTTCAGCCCATAATATCACTTAAAATCTTCCAAGTCCTAATTCCAACCTGGGGCAAACTTTGTCTTCATTTCTAAATCTAGAATGAGAATTATCTGCTTCCAAAATACAAAGGAGTAACAGATTATGTGGTAGATATTTCTATTACAAATGGGAGCAATAGGAGGGAAAGATGGGATAACAGGCACCAAGCAATTTAAAAACCCAACATGACAATTTATATTAGCTCTCAAGGCTTGAAAATAATCCTTTGTGATCTGAGACCATCTAGGCAATAGCCCTGCACTCTAGACTCTGGATGTTGGTCAAACAATTAAGATTCTGGGAAAGACTCCTCTGCCTTGGGTTTCAGTCCCACTGGAATGGCAACTGTGTTCCCTTAGCTTTGGGCAGCCCCATTCTCCCAGTCCATCTCAATAGTGACTCCACCTCTTGGTCCTGGCAGGCCCTGTTATACCTCTCCTTTGGACATGGCAGCCTCACCCCCTCAGCTTGGGGTTGAGTCCCCATCTTAAGAGTAGCTCTGCACTCCAGATCCAAGTTAGTGAAAAATTCCACTCCTTGAAATTTAAGAGGCTCTGACTCAACCATTTGAACTCCCAGAGGTCTCTCCTTTGAGAGATAAGAGGTTATGGCCCTGGTTTTTGAGATTGAGGAAACTCTAACTCCCTTGCTGCTTGATCTGTAGAAAAGGTCAACCTGGTTTCTGCTCTTCTAGAGCAAGCTTTACAAAGCTCTTTAGCTTTACTGATAAGTGTCCAAAGGCATCCCACTCCATCAGTAAGCCTTCACAAGAAGGCATCCACCTCTAACTCTGTGGGACCGAAGTCTAACTCTGACAACAAGTTCTCAGAGGTAGTCTACTCTGCCAGGAACCCTTCTGCACAAAGATGCACAATTCCCTTACTCCGTGTCTTGTGTCACTCTCCTGATCCTGCTGCTGCAATTTCTCTACTATTGCTCCTCGATGTCTGTACTGTCTTCAGTGTAATCGTTTTCCCTTCCTTCTAAGTTGTCCTCAGAATTCCTTTGACATTCGTAATTCCAACAGTTTCTCCCAAGCAATCTGGTCTTCTACTATTAGACAACTTAATATGCTTCCAGTTGCTAATTATTATCCAATTCCAAAGCTGCTTCCACATTTAGGTATCTTTTAAAGCTGCACCCCACTCTCCAGGTATCAAATGCTGCTTTATTTGTCTAGTGGTTTTTTTTATCTATCACAAGTAGATAGCTTTAAAAAATAAAAATTTATTCTCTCATAGTTTAGGAGGCTAGAAAAAATTCAATCCGTGAAAGTGGTTAATGCATAAAATTGAAGAATATTTGTATTAACTGGTCTTCCTTGTAGGTGTACAGACATTATCCTATATATACAGAAAGCACTGTGCCTCAAGATAGATCTTGAAATGTTCTTTTTGAGGATGAACATGACACCATCCCTTTTGAATTTGTCATTCCTAGCATAATAAATCATAAGATAGTTCTATTAAAAATGGCCAGTGCCTGTCCATTTCAGCTCACTCATTCCTAGTATATTGATCTTTATGAATCCCATTTGGTGTTGTTGTTGAGTGCCGCCGAGTCGATTCCGACCCATAGTGACTCTGTATAGAGTTTTCAAGGAGTAGCTAGTGAGCTTGAACCAACGACCTTGCAGTTCAGATGACTTTGCAGTCTGATGCATTAGCCCTCAGTGCCACACCAGGACTCCAGGCATCCCATTTATGACTACAAACATCCATTAATAACTGGAATATGGAATATGCAAATTATGAATCTAAGAAAATTGGAAGTTGTCAAAATGTAAAAGATATCATTACATTTTGACAACTTCCAATTTTCTTAGATTCATAATTTGTACATTCCATATTTCAGTTATTCATGGATGTTTGTGGTCATTTCTTCTAATCTTTTGTCATGTCCCAACAGCAAATGAAGGGTCCCAAAGCTTTGTTCTGTCTACATCATTAAGATTGACTCTATTTTGAGGAGGTAACTCTTCATCAGTTTTATTTTTAATGTTTTCCAACCAAAGGGGTTCATCTTATGGCAGCACATCAGACAAAGTTCTCCAATTATTCAGAAAGTTTTCAGAGGCTAATCACTCAGGCTAATCCCAGTTTGTCATACTGTCATGGCTTGTGAGTTGCTGTGATTCTGAAAGCTATGCCACTGGTATTTTAAATACCAGCAGGGTCACCCATGGTAGACAGGTTTCAGATGAGCTTCCAGACGAAGACAGACTAGGAAGAAAGAGTGACAAACTACTTCTGAATATTTAGTCACTGAAAACCTTATGAATAGCAGAGAGACACTGTCAGACAGAGTGCTGGAAAATGAAACCGTCAGGGTGGAAGGCACTCAAAATGCGACTGGGAAAGAGCTGCCTCCTGAAAGTAGAGTTGAGAGTGATGAAAAGAATGGAGTAAAGCCCATGGGAGAAAAGCCCATATGACCTTCATTTGTGGATGGGGCACAACTCAAAAGGAAGCAAAACAGCTACGAACATCCATAGAAAATCGTAACATGGAATGTACGAAGTATGAATCTTGGAAAATTGAAAGTTGTCAAAAATGAAATGAAACACTTAAACATCGATATCTTAGGCATTACTGAGCTAAAATGGACTGGTAGTGGCCATTTTGAATCTGACAACCACATGGTTTACTATGCCTGAAATGACAAATTGAAGAGGAATGGTGTTGCATTCATTGTCAAAAAGAACATATCCACATCAGTCATGAGATGGTACGCTGTCTGTGATAGGATAATATCAATGTGCCTACAGGGATGCCCAGTTAATACCACTATTTTTCAAATTTATGCACCAACCACTAAAGCCAGTGAGGATGAAACAGAAGAATTCTACCAGCTTCTTCAATCTGAAATTGATCAAACATGCAATCAAGATGTATAATCATTACTGGTGATTGGAATGCAAAGATTGGGAGCAAAAAGGAAGACTCTCTGGTTGGAAAATATGACCTTGGTGATAGAAATGATGCTGGAGAATGCATGATAGAATTCTGTAAAACCAATGATTTGTTCATTTCAAATACCTTCTTTAGACAGCCTAAGAGATGACTCTACACATGGGCCTCACCAGATAGAATACATAAAATCAAATTGACTACATCTGTGGAAAGAGAAGATGGAAAAGCTCCATATCATCAGTGAAAACAAGGCCAGGGGTAGACTGTTACTCATCAATTACTCATATGCAAATTTAAACTGAAGCTGAAGAAAATGAAAACAAGTCCATGAGAGCCAAAACATGACCTTGAATATATCCCACCTGTATTTAGAGATCGTCTGAAGAACAGATTTGATACATTAAACACTAAAGACCAAAGACCAAAAGAGTTGGTCAAGAACATCATATATGAAGAAAGCAAAATGTCATTAAGAAGACAAGAAAGAAGGAAAAGGTCAAATTAGATATCAGAAGAGACACTGAAA
>NW_006408609.1:9754662-9762894 GCF_000296735.1 Chrysochloris asiatica | reverse complement strand
TGCTGAAAGTGAAGAGGACTTAAAACATTTACTGATGAAGATCAAAGAGCACAGCCTTTGGTATGGATTACATCTCAATGTCAAGAAAACAAAATCCTCACCATTGGACCAATAAACAACATTCTTACCAATGGAGAAAAGATTGAAGTTGTCAAGGACTCCATTTTTCTTGGATCAACTACCAACACTCACAGAAGCAGCAATCAAGAAATCAAACGACATACTGCATTTGTCAAATATGCTGCACAAGAACTTTTTAAAGTGTTTAAGAGCAAAGATGTCAACTTGAGTACTAAGGTGCACCTGATCCATGCCATGGTATTTTCAATAACCTCTAATGCATGCAAAAGCTGGGCAGTGAATAAGGAAGACCATAGAAGAATTGATGCTTTTGGCTTATGGTGTTTGAGAAGAATATTGAAAGTGCCATGGGCTGCCAAAAGAACCAATAGATCCATTTTGGAAGAAGTGCAGCCAGAGTGCTCCTTAGAGGCCACCATGGCCAAACTTCGTCACTCATTCTTTGGACATATTGTCAGGAGACACCAGTTGCTGGAGAAGGATAATCATGTTTGTTTAGGTGGAGGGTCATATTAATAGAGGAAGACTCCTCAATGAGATGGATCGGCCAAGTGGCAGCATCGATGGACTCAAGCGTGGCAACAGTAGTGAGGTTGGCCCAGGATCGGGCTGTGTTTCATTTTGCTGTGCATAAGGTCACTATGGGTCAGTACCAACTCAATGGCACCTAACAACAACAATAACATCTAATTTGTCTACTTTTATTTGTGTACTTTTCATAGTATTTGGTAGTCTGTGTATTCCCTGAATTAGTGCCTTTACATTTGTTCCTATTTTTACATTGATGGCCTTCATAAATCTGGGATTCACATTTAGGTCTTTAATCCATATAGAGTTGCTTTTTGTATAAGGGTGTGGTGAATGTCTTGTTTCAATCTTTTGTATATCGCTTTCCATTTCTGCCAGCACCATCTTTTGAAGAGACTATCACCTCCACATGCGATATATTTAGGTACTTTGTCAAAAGTCAGTTGGTTGAATGTGGGTGGGTTAATTTCTGAATTCTCGATTCTGTTCCATTGATCAATGTATCTTTCATTGTACCAGTACAAAGCTGTTTTGACCACTGTTGTTGCTGTTAAGTGCCGTTTAGTCAGTTCCGACCCATAACGACCCTATATAAGGTTTTTGCAGAGCAACTGGTGAGCTTGAACCACCGACCTTGCAGTTCAAATGGCTTTGCAGTCTTTCACACTAATCCACAGCACCACTCCAGGGCTTCCATTATAGCCATGTAATACATTTTGAAGTTGGTGCTTTGCTTATTCTGAGTCTCTTTCCTTTCCATATAAAGTTTGTAATTGTTTTTTTTTTTTTTTCATCTCTTTGAAGACTGTCGTTGGAATCTGGATTGGGATTGCATTGTATGTTTATATTGCTTAGGGTAGTATTGACATTTTCACAATGTTAAGTCTTCCTATCCAGGAGCATTGTACATTCTTTCATTTTTGTAGGTTTCTTTTGGTTTCTTGGAGTAATGTTTTGTAGTTTTCTTTGTATAAGTCTTTTGTTTCTCTGGTTACATTTATTCCTAGATAGTTCATTCTTTGGGTGGCTATTGTAAATGGTATTGCTTTCCTAATGTCCTTTTCAGCTCTGTCAATTTTGGTTGAGAGGAATCCAACTGATTTTAGTATGTTGATCATATATCCTGCCACTTTGCTGAATCTTCCAATGAGATCTAATAGCTTTTTTACTGAGTCTTTGGGGTTTTCTGTGTATAGAATCCTATCATCCGCAAATAGAGAGAGTTTTATTTCCTCTTTGCCAATTTGGATGCCTTTAATTTCCCTGTCTTGCCATATAGCTCTTGCTAAGACTTTCAGCACAATATTGAATAGGAGTGGTGACAAAAAGTATCCTTGTCTTGTTCCTGTTCGCAGAGGGAAGGCTTTCAGTTTCTCTCTATTGAGAGTAATGTAGGCTGTTGGTTTTGTATATATGTTCTTAATTAAGTTGAGGAATTTCCCTTCAATTCCTACTTTGTTGGATATTTTTATCAGAAATGGATGTTGGATTTTGTCAAATGCCTTTTCTGCATCCACTGATATGATCATGTGGTTCTTTTCTTTTTTCTTATTTATATGGTGGATTACATTGATCGTTTTTTTAATGTTGAACCATCCTTGCATCCCTTTTATGAAACCCACTTGTTCATGATTTATTATCTTTTTGATGTGCTGCTGGATTTTGTTGGCTGGAATTTTGTTGAGATTTTTTGTGTCTATGTTCCTGAGGGATATTGTTCTATAATTTTCTTTCTTAGTGATATCCTTCCCTGGTTTTGGTATGAGGGTTATGCTTGCTAAATAAAATGTATTAGGAAGTTTTCCATCCTCCTCTATATTCTGGAATAATTTTAGTAGAATTGGTGACAGCTCTTCCCTGAATGTTTGGTAGAACTCACCAGTGAAGCCACCTGGGCCTGGATTTCTTTTGGTTAGCAGTTTTTGATGACCTGATCAATTTCTTCTTTTGTTATGGGTCTGTTCAGGTTTTCTACTTCACTGTGTGTAAGTTTAGGTGGGTAGTTTTTTTCTAAAAATGTATCCATCTCTTCTAATTTTCAAATTTGTTGGAGAACAACTTTTCATAGCATTCTGTTATTATATTTTTTATTTTCTTTGGTTTCGTTGTGACATCGTCCATGCGGTTTCTAATGTGTGTTATTTGTGTCTTCTCCCTCTTTTCTTTTGTTAGTTTTCCAATGGTCTGTCAATTTTGTTAATCCTTTCAAAGAACCAGTTTCTTGTCCTGTTGATTCTTTCTATTGTTTTTCTGTTTTCTATCTCCTTTTTTCTGCTCTAATATTTATTAATTCTTTTGTTTTCATGGCTGTAGGTTCCTTCTGTTGGTCTGTTTCTAAATGTTGGAGATGCTGTGTTAATGTGTTAATTTTGGTTCTTTCGTCTTTTTGGATGTGTTCATTTATTGCAATAAATTGTCCTCTCAGCACCACTTTTGCCGTGTCCCAAAGATTTTGGTTTGTTGTGTTTTTGTTCTCATTTGTTTCTAGGAACTTTGTGAGTTCACGTGTAATTTCTTCTTTCCCCAGTCACTTTACAGCAGGTTGTTATTCCGTTTCCATTTATTTGACTTTATTTCCTTAGTCTTCCTATTGTTGATTTCTAATTTGATAGCATTGTGGTTTGAGAAAGATGCTTTGTAGTATTTTGATATTTGTAAATTTATGGAGATCTGTTTTATGTGCTAACACGTGGTCCATTCTGGAGAATGTTCCATGTGCACTGGAAAAGAATGTGTATTGTGCTGTTGTTGGGTTCAATGTTCTGTACACATCTATGAGGTCCAGTTGGCTGATTGTGTTGTTCAGTTCTTCTGTGTCTTTGTCAAGTTTCTTTCTGGTTGTTCTATCCATTTTTGAAAGTGGTATATTAAAATTGCCCATGATTATTGTAGATTTGTCTATTTCTTTCTTCAAATCTATTAGAGTTTGCTTTTATATTTTGGAGCTCTTTCATTGGGAGCATAGATATTTATTATGGTTATGTCATCTTGTTCAATTGTCCCTTTAATCATGAGACAATATCATCTTTATCCACTATGCTGATTTTTGCCTTAATATTTATTTTATAAGAGATTAGTACCGCCAGTCCTGTTCATTTTTTATTGCAATTAGCTTGATATATTTTTTTCCATCCTTTGACTTTTAATCTGTTTTTGTCTCTATGTGTGAGATGTGTCTCTTGCAGACAATATATTATCCATTCTGCCACCCTCTGTCTCTTAAGTGGTGCATTTAATCCAGTTACATTCATGTAATTATTGATAGGTATGGATTAATTGCTGCTATTATGTTTGTTTATTTGTGTTGTTACTGCTTTCTGCATTCTGTGTGTATTCCTTGCTGAGTTCATGCTTTTTGTGTTCTTTATTGTGTTTCCTCATAGTTTTAATGTTTCCATGTTCTTCTTAGATATTCATTTTCCTGGTATATTGTAAAGTGTTAATTTTCTTTGAGGTTACCTTATAGTCCATTAACTTTTCCCTCCATTTAGTGCAGTCTATTTTATCCTATAATCTACCTGACCATCTCACCATCTGGATCTCTGTTACTACGTGTTTACCTTCTTTTATGTTGTACTTGTTTTGATCATAGACTGACCTCCCAGATTCTCTGAATTTGTTCTTATAGTTTTGTTCTGTTCTCGACAATTCCTTCTGTTCTCGACAATTTAGCTCTGGGAGTTGTTGCCACTTATGTCAATCTACGCTTGTTGTCAGTTCTTGTTGGTTCTCAGTCCACAGACTCCCTATTTTGTAGAGCATGGTTGACTGGCAAAATCCCTTAGCTTCTGTTTATCATTTATCTTGGAGTGTTTTGATTACACTGTCGTATTTGATTGCTAGCTTTGCTGCATAAAGGATTCTTGGTTTGCAGTTTTTGTGTTTTTTTCTTTTAGGGATTTATATATGTCTCCCCATTGCCTTCTTGCTTGCATAGTTTCTGCTGAGAGATCTGAGCTTAATCTGACTTGTTTGCCTTTGTATGTAACACTTCTCTTTTCCCTAGCTGCTTTCAGGAGTGTCTCCTTATCTTTTATTTTGGAGAGCTTGATTATTATATGTCTCAGTGATTTTCTTTTGGGGTCTATCCTTCCTGGGGCTTGCTGAGCTTCTTGAATGTTTATCTTTTCACTTTTTAGGATGTTAGAGAAATTTTCTTTCAGGAGTTCTTCAACTATTTCCTCTGTGGACTTGTGTGATTCTTCTTATTCTGAAATGCTGATAGTTCTTAATTTATCCCTTTTCCTGTTGTCCAACCTGAATCTTAGACCTTCAGATTTTTTTTTATCCTTTTTTGTTTGTTTGTTCTTCTATCTTAGTGGTATTGAGAGATTTGTCATCCAGAACACTGGTTCTGCCTTCCATCTCTTTTATTCTACTCCTTTGCCCTTTCAGTGTATTGTCTATTTCTGATATTCTATTACTGATTATTTGGACATCTTTCTGTAGGGTTTAAATTTTTTCCAGTGTTGTACCTATCTTATTTGATTGTTCCTGTAGTGCTTTTCTGACTGCTTCCTTATTTTTTCAACTCCATTGTAAAGTGTTTTTAAAAATTTTATAATCATTTTTCTGAATTCCTTCTCAAACATTTCCAAGGCCTGCCTGCCTTTCAGAATGTAGTCCAGGTGTACCTCTAGGTCACTTGTCTCACACATTTTATCTTATTTCTGGGCATGTACTGATATGGTCATCTGCTTTTGCTTCTTGGACATGTTTAGTGTTTATCTGTGTCCTTAATACTTAGTTGAATATGTGTTTTGGTAATTTTTTATGCTTCCTGATTGCTTCAAATGAGTGTTGATAGTTGATCCAAGAAGAATGAAGTCCTTGACAACTTCAATCTTTTCTCCGTTGATAAGAATGTTGTTTATTGGTCCAGTGGTGAGGATTTTTGTTTTCTTTACATTGAGATGCAATCCATACTGAAGGCTGTGTTCTTTGATCTTCATCAGTAAATGTTTCAAGTCCTCTTCACTTGCAAGCTATGAGGATGGGAATAGTGCTATTTTTTTTGTTCATTCATGCAAATAGCAAATGACTGTCATTCCTTCATACCTCAGCTAATTGTTGAACATCCATTATGTTCTAGATTATACACAAAAATAAAAACACTTTTAGACTCATAGTGTAGTCATTGAACTTATAAGTTTATATGTCAGGCAAGCATTAATTACACTATCCAACACATAAAATGTATAATCACAAAATATGATCAAAGAAGAAGTATATTTTACTATTTTTGTTGCTGTTTTTTGTTGCCAGGAAGTTAGTTCCAACTCATTAAAGGCCTCATGCACAACAGAAAGAAACACTGCCCAGGGCTGTGCCATCCTCACAGTTATTATGTTTGAATCAATTGGCGCTGCCACTGTGTCAGTCCATCTCATTGGGGGTCTTACTCTATTTTGCTGACCCCCCATTTTTCCAATCATCATGCCCTTCTCCAGGTGACTGATCCCTTCTGACAATATGTCCAAACTACAGGAAATGAAGAAGTCTTGCCATCTTGTTTTCTTAGAATCATTCTGGATGAACTTCTCCCAATGCAGATTTGTTTACTCTTTTGACATTCCATGGTACTTTCAATATTCTTCTCCAACACCACAATTCAAATGCATGGATTCTTTTTTGATATCACTTACTAATTGCCCTATTTTCACATGCATATGAAGTGATTGAAAATATCATGGCTAGGGTGAGACATACCTTAGTCCTCAGAGTGAACATATTTGCTCTTTAAAACTTTGAAAAGGTCTTTTGCAACAGATTTACAAAATTCAGTACACCACTTGATTTCTTGGTTACTGCTTCCATGAGTGTTGATTGTGTATCCATGCAAACTGAAGTAATTGACAGCTTCAATTTTTTTTCTCTAATAATCAACATGTTGTTTATTGGTCCAGTTTTGAGGATTTTCATTTTCTTTACATTGCTGTGCAATCCATGTTGAAGACTAGTCTTTGATCTTTATCAGTATGTGTTTCAATTGCTCTTCACTTCCAGCAAGAAAAGGTGTGTCATCTGCATATTTTCTTGTTAAGTGCCACTGTTGAGTCATTTCTGATTCATAGCTACCCTGTATAGGTTTTACAAGGAATGGCTGCTGAATTTGAACTGCTTACCTACCATTTAGCAATCCAATACTGATCATACAGCACCACACCAGGACTCTGTCATCTGTATATTGTTGTTGTTAAATACCATAGAATCATTTCCAATTTATAGTTATCCTGTATATGGTTTCTGAAGAGAGGCTGGTGCTTATCCTACAGTGCCACAACAGGAATATGACTCTTCCACGAATCCTGATGCTATTCTCTTTTTCATATAATCCAGCTTCTCAGATTATTTGCTTATCAAATAAAGATTGAAAAAGTATGGTAAAAAGATATAATCCTAGGACACACCTTTCATGATTTTAAACGATTTAGTGTCCACATGTTCTTTTTGCAAGACTGGCTCTTAGTCTATGCACACATTCCTCACGAGTACAATGAGTAGTACTGGAATTTCCATTGTTTGCAATGTTATCCATAATTTGCTATGATCCACGTAGTTGAATGTCTTTGAATAGTCAATAAAGCACAAATAAACATTTTCTTATAGTCTGTTTTCAGTCAAGATCCATCTGATGTTATCAATCATATTCCCCTTCCAAGTTCTCTTCTAAATCTGGCTTGAATTTCTGGCATTATGGACTCTGATAGACCAGGAGAGAAAAACACAAAACAGAACTCAAAAAAATTTAAAAGTCCAGATTTATTTGACTGCTCCAAAATATATGTTTATTTGTAAGGTTATATGTAATGTTTCCAACCATGAAAGACAAATAAGGACTGGATTTATAAAGATACTGATAATAAAAGTCAAGAATAATGAAAAAAAAAAAAAATTCAATTTACATCAAAACTGGCTTATGATCAAACCATAAGAACAGGACCCCATCGTAAATAGGGAACTATCTGTAGTTTGAAAGGCGCTCTGGTAGTGTTGAGAATTACAAAGTGGACAAAGTGGCTGCTCACAACAAGTTAAACAGTATAAATCTAGTTAGCCACTGCAAAGGAAAAAAATGAGGCTTTCTGTTCCTGTAAAAATTTACAGCCTCAGAACCACGATACAGGGGTGGTTATGAGTAAGAATCTACTTGATACCATACCACCACATGTAATTTGAGCACTGGTTTGGCACTGTAGGATTAGCACTGGTCTACTAACTGCACTTGTAGCAAGGGTGGTAGTTAAAACCTACTAGTCACTCTCTGAAAACCAATTCCGCAGCACATAATAACAATCTATAGTTTAAAATTGGATAGTGGCATGAGAGATCAAATAGGAATTGTTACAATGGTGGGATGAAACTAGTCCATATAATTTTCAGTTAAGTAAACAATCTTTACAAAAGGATATGACCATCTTTACTTATAGTTTTTGCTAAGTGTCATAGTGCCAACTCATAATGACCCTGTATAGCATTTCCAAGGAGCAACTGGTGAGTTTCAACTGCTGACCTTGTGGTTAAAGCTCACTATCCGCGGGAGAAAGATGAGGCTTTCTGCTCCCGTAAAGATTTACAGCCTTGGAAATCCTGTTCAGGATAGCTATGGGTCAGAACTGACTC
>NW_006408609.1:9751313-9754317 GCF_000296735.1 Chrysochloris asiatica | reverse complement strand
GCTGGCTACTGCTATTATTAAACATAAGATGATGCTGAGGACTTGTCTAGACTCAGGAGAAAGAGCTGTGTTCCTTTATTAATAACAGTCATTGATGTGCGAAATGGCATTCCTTTAGTAATGTCTATTATTATGCAAGTTTGCAAAATGGGGATGAAGGTGTAATGTATTGTCTCTCTTATAAGATAACATTATAGCTATTTCTTAGATTTAATCCTTTGCCAGTGTGTCTCAAACACAGCTATCTGTCATTCGAGGCTTGCATGTTGCTATAGTGCTGAACATGTTTCAGTAAAGCTTCTAGATACTAGGAAGACAGCTTGATGTTCTATTTCTGACAAATTTGCCAGTGAAAACCTTGTGAACTACTAATTCTAATTTCATTGTTCCTATGGTCATCATGAGTCTGTAGCTGACTAGATGGCAAGCAGGTAACAACTTCCTTTGTTATTTCCTATCTATTCTCTCTGAAGGTCTTTCTGTTTGCCTATTTTTCTTGTACATATATTACATGTGTTCATTTGATATGCGTGTTGTTTTTAAGTGCTGTTGAATCGGTTCCAATCCATAGCAACCATGTATAGTGTTTCCAAGGATCAGCTAGTGAGCTTGAACTACTGACCTTGCAGTTCAAGCTGACTTTACAGTCCAGCACATTAACCCACAGCGCCACACTAGGGCTTCTTGATATGCATAGACACATGCATGCTTTGCTATTGTTGTCATTATTGTTTTTCTTGTATTAATTTGAGTCATCATTGTTTAGAAGATCCCAATAGCTCAACATACATCAATAAACCTTTCTTTTGATTGCATTATCTGCTACACTCACTCTTTTTAATGGATTCAAAAAAATATAAATGAATCATCTCATGTTTCTCCCAAAGGGAAAAAGAAATTGTGACAGAGTCAAGCAC
This sequence comes from Chrysochloris asiatica, assembly GCF_000296735.1. Lineage (NCBI taxonomy): Eukaryota > Metazoa > Chordata > Mammalia > Afrosoricida > Chrysochloridae > Chrysochloris > Chrysochloris asiatica. The sequence goes on along the minus strand of NW_006408609.1, from coordinate 9,753,400 downwards.
CCTGGACTTTTCTGCTTTGCAGAAGAACTATTTTAAGATCGACTTCAATGTTCATTTGTTCCACAAACCTCCTGCACTGTTGATCACTGCCCCCTTTGAGCAACATTTTTACTACCTCCATATCATTTATTACCCACTTATGATGTTAGAAAAGGAGCTATGGTAGCGTAGTGGTTACGAATCGGGCTGTGAACCTTAAGGTCAACAGTTCGAAACTACCAGCCGCTCCGCGGGCGAAAGATGAGGCTTTCTACTCCCGTAAAGATTTACACCCTCGGAAACCCTGTTCAGGGTCGCTATGGGTCGGAACCAACTCGACGGCACTTAACAACAAATGATGTTAGAAAGGAACTCTGGTAGCGTATTGGTTACGAATTGGGCTGAGAACCCCAAGGTCAGCAGTTCAAAACTACCAGCTGTTCCGCAGGAGAAAGATGAGGCTTTCTGCTCCGGTAAAGATTTACAGCCTCGCTGTACACTGTCGCTATGAGTCGGAACCGACTCCACGGCACACAACAACAAGAACAATCATACTAGAAATATCCGTTTCATCAATGATCTGACTTTCACTCCTCTCCCTACAGTATAAAGATTCTTAATTATATTCTGTGGGGACCTAAAGCTCCTTCTGTGAGTCCTAGAATTGTTGTGTTTTTAAGATAATTTCATCCTTTTTAACTTGTATCTTCAAGGATCTCCACAACACTGAGTGTGTATTTGCCCCTCCAAAATTCAAAAGTTCAGACTACCATCTGAACCTTTAAATGTGTTCTATTAACATAGCTAACACACATAAAAATAATTCCTTGTCACTAAAAGATGACATTAAGCAGCTCTGGTAGCGTAGTGGTTACGAATCGGGCTGCGAACCTTAAGGTCAGCAGTTCGAAACTACCAGCCGTTCCGCGGGAGAAAGATGAGGCTTTCTACTCCCGTAAAGATTTATACCCTCAGAAACCCTGTACAGGGTCGCTATGGGTCGGAACCGACTCAACGGCACTTAACAACAACAACAACAAAAGATGACATCAATTGCTCCGAAATTCCCAAATGCAAGTTTTAGTAGGAGCATGCAAAGGGAACCTTGATCACTCCCTAGATACCAAAACTCAACAGGAAATCCCAGGAGAACAAATTAAGCACTTGACAGCCTTAATTTGCTCCAGCACAACAATACTATTGTTAGGTGCTATGCAGTTGGTTCCCACACATAGTGGTGGGTTTGAACAGCTGACCTTGTGGTTGGCAGTCCAATGCTGATCCTACAGTACCACACCAGGAGTTCCCGTACAATTGTAATTGTTGCTGTTAATGCCACAGAATTGGTTACAACCCATAGCAACCCAGTATAGGGTTCCCAAGGAGCAGTTGGTGAGTTTGAACAACCAAGCTAGTGGTTCAAACTGACCTTGCAGTCTTGCGCTTATCCTACAGTGCCACACCAGGACTCCAGTACAACAATATCAAAAGTCAATGATTAAATTCCAGGAAAGAGTGTACCACTATACTATTTCGGACTACTAACACTTACTATTTTCTAGTCCAGAAGAATAACAATAGGTAAATATTTATTTGGAAAAGAAGTAGCAGAATTTATAATGGTGCTTGACTTCTGACTTCTGGATCTGCTCTTCTTGTGTTTCTCTGCTCCTGAAATTAGGCTGCGCCATGTGACCAGTTCATAAGGTTTTCAGTGACTAAATGTTCGGAAGTAGTTCGTCACTCCTTCTTCCTAGTCTGTCTTCGTCTGGAAGCTCATCTGGAAACTGTCCACCATGGGTGACCCTGCTGGTATTTAAAATACCAGTGGCATAGCCCTCAGAATTACAGCAACTCACAAGCCACCACAATATGACAAACTGACAGATGAGTGGTGGCTATGGAAAATATTGTGAAGTATGAGTATTCCAGAACACTTAATTCTGCTCATGAGGAATCTGTACATGGACAAGAAGCTAATTGTTTGAACAGAACATGGGAACATTGGATGGTTTAAAACTAAGACAGGTGTACGACAAGATTGTATTCTTTCACCATACTTATTCAACCTGTATGCTGAGCAAATAATCTGAGAAGCTGGATTATAT
>NW_006408609.1:9741658-9750770 GCF_000296735.1 Chrysochloris asiatica | reverse complement strand
AAGTTGGACAGTAAATTAGGAAGACCATAGAAGAACTGATGCTTTTGAGTTATGGTGTTGGAGGAGAATATTGAAAGTGCCATGGGCTGCCAAAAGAACCAACAGATCTGTGTTCGAAGAAGTGCAGCCAGACTGCTCCTTGGAGGCCAAGATGGCCTTTAACTTCCTCTCTCATACTTTGGACATATTGTCAGAAGGGACCAGTCACTGGAGAAGGATATCCTGTTTGGTAAGGTGGAGGGTCAGAGAAAAAGAGGAAGACCCCCCAGCGAGAAGGATTGGCCAAGTGGCAGCATCAGTGGGCTCAAGCATGGCAACGATAGTGAGATTGGCTCAGGATCGGGCAATGTACATAAGGTCGCTATGAGTTGGCACGGACTTGATGGCACCTAACAACAACAAATGTGACCAGTTGCTGTGAGGAGCAAAGCAATGTGTACTGTTATGTCTAGGCTAAAATATTTAATGGCATCTGTGAGCATTATCTTCCTGCTAAATGACCAAGAGATGGAATGCTACAAATGATCCATTTACAATATGGTGGAGGTTTGCTCATAGAGACTACTGAGTAATTACATGGACAACAGTTGACCTAGAGAGTCTTCAGAAACTTGCAGTGGAATTTACATGAGCAAGAAATACCTATTGTATAAAACTGGTGAAACTTGGAGTTTGTTTCTACAGCATAACCTGGTCTATCCTGAGTAATTCAGGCACCTTAGGGAAATTGTTAATTGCTTATGCAGAACAATTCTTATGAAGCATAATTGTGCTGCCAGGCTTTGGTTGATTGTATTCCAAAATAAAAAACTGTGGGAAATCCAAATGATGATAATTCATATTGAGTCTTATAGCTGTGACTAGGTTCTGCTTAGGTGAGTTTGGGATTGGAACTTACGAATTCACGCATGGTAGTAAAATCGAACACACCACATTGGTTTTTTAAGTCTAATTTCCTCATGAATACAGAAAACTTGTAAGCCCATTGTCAGCCTATAACTCATTAGAATACCTAAAAGGGGTTCTAGAAATTTCCCAGTGAAATAGGCTTCTTGCAAACCTTTTGTAGTATATAGAATCTTAGGTGGAATCCTGAGCCCCATCCACAACCTTCTGAAGCAGGACATTCCCATTTGAAAGGACAAGCAGACCAGCCTGGAACAGCTAGAGGAACAGAAGATACTTTTTGAAAGAAAGACCAGCAGGAAAACTCCAAAACAAAAATTGCAGTCTTATTGGCTAGTACAAGAATAAGTAAGTTTTTCACCAGGGTGCCATCAAGGCAAGCAATCAAGTCTCTTCAGGACAGACCCCTCTTCATGACTGAAACTCAAAGGATACACATGAGCAGGCATGTAAACTTGCTGGTGACCATATTGGTCTTCTGGTGAATTGAAGAGGGGGTGAAGCAGAAATGAAGATATGGGCTGAGTTCAACCACATTCCATAGACTCTCATCAACCTGGAGGTGAGAGAGAGAAGAGGAAGGGCTGGTTGGTTTGAAGTATGGCACGACTGGGGACTCCTGAGCCCATGGACAAGGATATAGTCAAGAAGGGCTAGAGCTGAAAGTGAAGCATCCAGCTGATATGAAGTGAGAGGAGATGCACAAGAACACCCAAACTTGCAGATCATATACATTTGACCTAGCTTCGATAGTTGATGATCAGAACTCTACTAGAGGACTAAAAAAAAATTTGATAAAGGAAACAAGTTTAAATTGCTACAATTTGATTAACTTGACCTATACTTATGGATTTAGTAGCTCAAAATGCCAACAGAAAGGGAAGGAGTCTTCACATCAAGGACCAATCCTATCCCCTCTGTACACAGGATTGTTAGGGATTGACAACTTAGACAGTGACTTCCTAAAATGAGGGAGGCTATAAAGACACAGAGTGACTGGCTTACAAGTTTTCAAGAGGGGAGATTAGTTTCAGAGTGTGCAGGGGAAGGTAGAATCCCCACTGAATAGTTTTCGTCTTGTCTAGATGGGTCTGGTGAAAGGAGATAGCAATAAAATTCTTGTGATTCAATAGTGAGTAATTGTTATCATGACTAATTGTGACTGTCACAATTGTAAAGGTAGACGTTTTATAACAAAAAGAGGGGCATAGTTAATGTTACATTCCTGGAAGAGAGGACCTTAGGATCATCACTGGAGAAGAATGTGAGTGGATTGTGGGACCCTATCCAGAGAAGCAGTGACACCAGAGATGGAGGCAGAGATGATGACATGGAGAGACAGAGCAGTTGAGGATTATAGATTCATGGAAAGAGAAAGGCTGTGTGTTGGCAACCAGGAGGCAGGCTTGCAGAATGTGCCCTTTGGTTGCTATTTATTCCTGAGTGTTTTTGTGTACATTCACACCCCCCCAAACAAACAAAACAAACTAACAGAAAAAAACCCAGAGGGAATAGAAGTAGATACTGTTAATTTTGGAGAGCTTGATTATTATATGCCTTGGTGATTTTCTTTTGGGGTCTATCCTTCTTGGGGTTCGTTGAACTTCTTGAATGCTTATCTTTTCATTTTTCAGGATGTCAGAGAAATTTTATTCCAGATGCTCTTCAACTAACTGCTCTATGGGCTTGTGTGATTCTTCCTATTCAGGAATGCCAATAATTCTTAAGTAATTCTTCTTCATGTTGTCCAACATTAATCTTAGACCTTCTTCAGATTTGTTTAATCCTTTTTTTTCTGCTTGCTCTTCTATCTTAGCCGTATCAAGAGAATTGTCTTCTAGCTCTCTGGTTCTAGCTTTCATCTCTTCAGTTCTACTCCTTTGCCCTTTCAGTGTATTGTCCATCCTGATATTCTATTATTACTTATTGGGGCCTCTTTTTGTAGGTTTTGAATTGTTTCCAATGCTGTATCTATCTTATTTGATTGCTTTCCTGACTTCTTCCTTATTTTTCTCAAACCCTCTGTAGTGTTTTGATACATTTCACTATCACTTTTCTGAATTCCTTCTCAAGCATTTCCAAAGCTTGCCCTCCTTCCAATGTGATGTCTAAATCTATATCCTGCTCATGTGTCTTAGTCACTTTATCTTGTTTCTGGACATGTGCTAATATGGTCATCTGTTTCTTGGGCATCTTCAGTAGTTAGCTGTGACCTTAATAACTAGATGAATGTATGTTTTATTATGCTTTCTGATTGCCTCCAGGTATATGTGATCAGGAGATGGGCTTCCCTTATCACTCTTCTAATTGCTTAATTCAGAGTAACTGTCTCAGGTGTTGGCTGCCTATCTGATGTATGAAAGCTGGTATTGGTTCTTGCTTGGATGGTGGGATTTTATATGGTGTGATTGTAGTTGACTATATGACTGCAATTGCTGTTATTTCCTGGGTAATGTAGGGAGAGAAAGAGCCCCCTAAAGGTAAAGAGTGGACCAGCAAATACTTTTGAATGATAATGCTGAGAGGGGACTATAATCGTTGCAATGAACCTATGAGTGTAAAACCAATGTTCTCCTATGTAAAAACTCTCATTCAGTTCTCAATAATAACTTATTTAAAAAAATTTAAAAAATGAGGAAGACCTCCAAATGTGATGGATTGGTATAGTGACAGCAGCAATGGGCTCAAATGTAGCAATACTTGTGAGTTTGATGCAGAACCAGTGTTTCATTTTGCTGTGGTATGCTATAATGTAAGGAGCTCTGGTAGCATAGTGGTTATGAATTGGGCTGCCAACCGCAAGGTCGGCAGTTCAAAACTACCAGCTGTTCCATGGGAGAAAGATGAGGCGTTCTGCTTCCATAAAGATTTACAGCCTCGGAAACCCTGTACAGGGTCGCTATGGGTCGGAACCGACTCCACAGTACTTGACAACATACTATAATGTAAGAAGAATGAATGAGCCACAACCACTGCTGACTCATCCATACATGAATCTTAGAATACTAAGTTGAGAAGAAAAAAAGCCAAAAGAAAAAAAAAAAAAGTCTAGTTTCCTGAGGTATATGTCACATGCAGTATAAGTCATCCTTTTTAAGTATGCAGTTTCATATCTGTTGAAGATCAAATGCAGTCATGTAACCACCATTGTACTTAAGAGACAGACTATTCCTATCACTCCAAATTTTCCCTTAGTTCCACTGTGTTATCAGCACTCTTCCCTCATCTCCTGGTCCTGGATACCAGTGTACAAGTTTATGTCTAGATATACCCATGGATGGATTCATACAGCAGATAGCTTTTTATGCAAGGCTTCTTTCAGATAGTATGTTTTTGAGATTCACATATATCATTGCAATAATAGCTGATATTTTTTACTGTTGAGTAATACCCCCACTGTATGGAGGTGTCACAATTTGGTTATCTATTCATTTACTTAATCCACAGAAACTAAGCTTTTTTTCCTTTGGGGGTTATTATGGATGAATTTTCTATAAACCTTCATGTACAGGTTTTGTGAAGATGTGTTGTGTAGGTTTATTTTTCAGAACTATGCTTCAAAGTTTTCATTCAAAGGGGCTCATTTCTCAGCAGTATATTGGATACATAGGGTTGTGATACATGGGGTTTAATTTTGCATCCCCACTTGCAATATATGAGAGTCTCATGCCTTCTTATGGAATGACTATATATATACTGTACCTAGCTCTGGTAGCATAGTCGTTACAAGTTGGGCTGCTAACTTCAAGGTTAGCAGACTGAAACTACCAGCTGCTCCACAGAAGAAAGATGAGGTTTTCTGCTCTCATAAAGATTTACAGCCTCAGAAACCCTATTTAGGGTCGCTATGAGTCAGAGCAGACTCCATGGCACACCACCACCACCACCACCATATGTGCTTTACAGTGCTCTCCTCTCTAAAGCTCTGCAGTCTTATCAGCACTTGGTGTTACCAGGCTTAAAAATATGATCCTTTCTAGTATGTGTGTGGAGTCCTGGTGTGGCACCATGGGTTAATGCGTTGGACTGCAAGGTTGGTTTGAACTGCAAGATCGGCAGTTCAAGATCACCAGCCGCTGCTAGGTAACCCTATACAGGGCCAGTATGAGTTGGGCCTTGATAATAAAAACAACCGTATGTAGTGATATCTCATTTTGGTTTCTACTTAGAATTTTCCTAATTACTATAGTATTAAGCTTCATTCCAGGTTCTGATTTACCATTTGAATCTCCTACTTGAAGATTGTTTATTCATTTTTTTAAATTTTATTATTCAGACATAATATTTTAGATACTCTAAATTATGCACTGTATATTCAAGTGCCTTACCAAATGTGCATTTACCATATTTTTTAATCAGATAAAATCAGGTTGAAAGGCAGTTCTAAGGAAAGAGAACATCATTAGAGGTCAGTGGTAGAGTATAAGTCTGAGAAAAACTGAAGGAATTTTCATCCCTTTGCCTTTCCAAAGCTTTGGGAAAGAAATCTCTATAAAGTATATATGTTGTTGTTGTTGTTAAGTGCCATAAAGTTGGTTCTGACCCATAGCAACACTGTATAGGGTTTCTGAGGAGCGACTGGTGAGCTTGAACCACCGACCTTGTAGTTCAAGCCAACTTTTCAGTCTAGCTCATTAACCCACAATGCCACAACAGGACTCAGTAAAGTAAATATAGGTACAGTGTATATAGTCATTAATGTTGCATTGCATTTATTATTGATGGAAATTGAGAGGTTAAAAAAAAGTTTTCCGCCATTAGAGTTAATACTCATGTTAAAATTAAGAGATTAATCAAGAATACAGAACCTGGAACTCTTTCCTAATTTAAAAAATTCACTATAAAGATTATATTGGGAAAAAAAAATACTGTGTGATTAGGGGTATCAAAGGAATGGTGTATTAAAGGAATTTACACATTTTCAAATCTTTAATAGAAACCTACTTCAATGAGGCAAAATTACATTCTTTCCATTTCACTTGATTCATATCACACAAAATGATATCTTTTCCTTTCTATTATCTATGCAATGTTAAGTTTAAATCCTTCATTCTGTGCCAACAAAATTTATTTCCATGTATTGGCTGTGGATTTGATGTGTAATGAAAGTAAATTATAATTGAAATGTAACTTGTAAAATGTAGAGAAAAGGTATGATCTCAAAAGGCTAGAAAGACAAATTAAATAATATAAAGCATGTAGTACAGAGAATTTCTGGCATTCTGATTTTTGTATTGCAGAATGGAAAAAATGATAAGTAACCTTTTTGGTTCAGTTTTGGGAAGATAAGATTAAATCAAATAAAAGGGGACTTGACAAAAGTGAAGCAATAACAGTTATAATCAATATTTATTGTGCACTCACTACATGCCAATCCTATTCTTGATTCTTTATACTCATTTAATCCTATACCTACTCAATAAAGTTGATACTGCTATTACATCCATTTCACAGATTAAGAAATTAAGGTCACACAGTTAATTAAATGGCAGTTTGAATTGCATTCTGGCAATGAGCCACCTATCTGAGTTTGTGATTATATCTAGTATGCTGTGTTAACTCTCAATTAAATTAATTGTTGTTGTTAAGTGTCCCCTGAATAGGGTTTCCACGGAGCAGCTGGTGAGCTTGAACTACAGACATTGCGGTTCAAACCGACCTTGTAGTCCAGCGTATTAGCCTGCAGTGCCACACCATTGTTGTTGTTGTTGCTAGGTGCCATCTAGTTGGTACCGACTCATAGCGACTTTTTACATACCAGAATGAAACACTGCCCGATCCTGGGCCAACCTCACTACTATTGCCATGCTTGAATCCACCAATGCTGCCACTTGGCCAATCCATCTGTCTGGGGGTCTTCCTCTATTTCTCTGACCCTCCACCTTACCAAACATGATATCCTTTCCAGTGACTGGTCCCTCCTGACAATATGTCTGAAATATGAGAGACGAAGTTTGGCCATATTGGCCTCCAAGGTGCACTCTGGCTGCACTTCTTCCAAAATAGATCTATTGATTCTTTTGGAAGTCCATTGAATGTGCCATAGGGGCCACACCATTAGTAGCTCAAAAATCATAATCGTGATATTATTTGTTGTTGTTGTTGTTGTATGCCATTGAGTAGGTTCCAACTCACAGCAACCTTGTAGACAGTTTCTGAGAGTGGTTAGTGGGTTTGAACTGCTGACTTTGTGATGACCAGTACGGTGCTTATCATATAATGCCATGCCAGGAGTCTATTACTTGTATGTAGTAATATTAGCTAAAATTTTAGAAAGAAATTTTTCTGTTTTTAGAGACTGTCAGTGAATGGGTCATCTACAGGCTTCTTGTTGTTGAGTGTTGTCGAGTCGGTTCCAACTCATAGCAACCCTGTATAGGGTTTGCATGGAGTGGCTAGTGAGTTTGAATCACCGACGATGCAGTTCAAATGAACTTGCAGCCCAAAGAGAATTTCCCACAGTGCCACACCAGAACTCTGTTTTGTAAAATTATTTAAACATAATGAAATTTAGAAATTTTATATGCATATTTTCCTTTCAGAAGTCATCTTGTAGGATCTCATATATATTACAATGATGTGCTATCCAATTTTGGATTTTTATTTTGAATTGTCTTGGAAAATTGGCATTTGGAAATATCCATAATGGTAATAAAAATATATTGTTCAAATTTGGACTTGCATGCTAGAAACAAATCTAGTTGTTAAAAATCAGTTGATAAAATAAGATGTAAATCTAAATAAGACTGATTTCTTATTGTGACTCAAGGTGGTAGTTATTTCCTGTCTAGAAGTTTTGGGGGACAGGGTTCTTGCTGATATTGTAGCTTACATAAATGTATAATTTATAGCCTTGAAGGAGCAACTTCTGATAATATACATCCTGACAAGTTTTATTAAAACTGACAATATTAGCAGCTCCTTGAACTGTACCTAATATCTTGCTTTTACACTTGAATGATTTGTATGTTTCAGAATTTATAATAGATAATAGAATCTTTGTTGGTGTGTTCCACATTTACCCTAACAATTGTTCTCAGGTACTGTTGAGTTGTTTCCAACTCATAGCGATCTTCTGTACAGCAGAAAAAAACACTACCTGGTCTTGCATCATTCTCACAATTGTTGCTATATTCTAGTCTTTGTTGCAGTCACTATGTTAATCCATCTTCTTTAAGATATTTTTCTTTTTCAAAATCTCTTTATGAAACACGTCTAATCCTTGCTTTTAAGGAGAATTCTGGCTATACATCTTCCAAGAAAGATGTGCTTGTTCTTCTGGCAGTCATGATAAATTAAATATTCTTCAATAACACCATAATTAAAAGGCATCAATTCTTCTTTGGTCTTCTTCATTTATTTTCCAGTTTTCTTATGCACATGAGGCAACTGAAAATACCATAGCTTGAATTAGGCTCACCTTAGTCTTCAAAGTGACATATTTGATTTTAACACTTTAAAGAGGTTTTTGCAGCAGATGTATCCAAATATAAAATGTCTTTTTTGACTGCGGTTTCTAATGGGTGTTGATTGTGGATCCAAGTAAAACTAAATCCTTTGCAACTTCATTGTTTCAACCTAACAATGTTGCTGTTATGGGCCTTCCAGTCAGCTCTGAATCATAATGACCCTATGTACAACAGGTTTATTCCTGTGCCATCCTCACAGTTGTTAGGTTTAAATCCATTGCTGCTATCACTGTGCCAATCCATCTCACTGGTGGCCTTCCTCTTTTTCTTTAATCCTCCACTTTACCAAGCATGATGTCCTTCTTCAAGGACTACTCTTACCTGATAATTTGTCCAAAGTAGAGAGACAAAAGTTGATCATCCTGGTTTCTAAGGAGTGTTCTGGCTATACGTCTTCCGACAGAGATTGATTTGTTCTTCTGGCAGTCCATATTATTTTCAATATTGTTCTCCAACACCATAACTCAAATACAACAATTCTTTTACAGTCTTTCTTATTCATTGCTTGAGCCAAGTACACCTTAGTCCTCAAACTGATACCTTTGCTGTTGAACACTTTAAAGAGGTTATGTGCAGAGATTTGCCTAATGGAATACCTCATTTGATTTCTTGGCTACTGCTTCTATAAAAGTTGATTATAGGGAGAACAAACAAGATGGTGGATTGGGTAGAAGTGCAGGGAGGAGCTCCATTGGCAACAACACAGAATACCACACCAAGCAGTCTCAGGGGATGGT
>NW_006408609.1:9719520-9720675 GCF_000296735.1 Chrysochloris asiatica | reverse complement strand
GGTTACGAATCGGGCTGCGAACCTTAAGGTCAGCGGTTCGAAACTACCAGCCGCTCCGCGGGAGAAAGATGAGGCTTTCTACTCCCGTAAGGATTTACATGTTGTATATTATCATAGCCATAGCCATGAACATATGTGTATTTTTCATTTTTATGGCAGGTTTTCTTTTCCTCAATATTTCTTTGACAGTTTTAGGTGAGTTGAGATGCTCAGTGTTAAAAACATTTCATTTGGTGTTTGTAGGATCAGCATTCTTATCCCTAGAGTGTGGGAATCCACTCAATGGTAGTAGATTTGATGGGATGGGAAGAGTTACTCCCTGCCCAGAATGTAATTTACAAATAGATTCTCTATTGATCTGAAACTTGGGTGTTGTGACGGTTCCTGTGTAATATTAACTGTCTCATGAGCTTGTGTGTGTCAGGGTTTGAAGTATAGTAATTGTTCTAGCAGGGTCATTACAGTTTAGATACATCTTATATAACAATTTTCCAGTGGCACTATGGGATGGCTAATTTGTATGTCAACTTGGCTAGGTTATATTGCCCAATTTTCAGTCAAACACTAATATAGATGTTTCTGTGAAGGTATTTTGTCGAGGTGATCCACATTTATAATCATGGAGTCCTGGTGTGGCACTGTGGGTTAATGTGCCAGATTGCAAAGCCGTTTGAACTTCAAGGTAGGCAGTTCAAGCTCACTCCTTGGAAACCCTATACAGGGTTGCTATGGGTCGGAACTGACTCTACGGCACTAACAACAACAACAACAACCTTCAATAAAGAAAATTTACCTTGGTAATGTGACTGAGCCTCATCTAATCATTAAGGTATTAAGATGCAAAACTGAGATTTATGGGAGACAGAATTCTGTTTCAAAACTAACAGAAATCATGCCTGAATTTCCAACTTGTTGATAAATTCTACAGATTAAAGAGTTTCCAGTCCCATAATTACCTGAGAAAATTCCATTAAAATTTTTCGTTCTCTGTGTGTATGCATTATGTGTGTATCTTACTGTAATCTGTTTCTTTGGAAAACCTTAATTGTAAAGTTTCAAGGAAGCATTGTTATATTTTTGAGAATGACACAAATGATTAAACCATCATTTTGTTCCTTGGTATCTTCCTTAATAATTAGAGATAAATTCTACATG
>NW_006408609.1:9713972-9717543 GCF_000296735.1 Chrysochloris asiatica | reverse complement strand
TTATCATGACTAATCGCGATTGTCACAATTGTAAAGGTAGAAGTTTTGTAACAAAAAAAAGGGAGTGGTTAATTTTCCAGTCCAGAAACAGAGGACCCTAGGACCATCAAGAGAGGAATGCTCAAGTAGAATGCAGGACTTTATCCAGAGAAGCAGCAGCACCAGAGATGGAGGCAGAGATGGGGGCATGGAGAGGGGGAGTAGCTGAGGACTCTAGATTCATGGACTAAGAAGAGAAGGACTAAGAACTGGTGGCCAGAAGCAGACTTGCAGAATGTGCCCTTTGGAGATGTAAATTATTATATATGCCTGAATGAGTTTTTTGTTTGTGTGTTTTTTAAAAAGCTGAAGTGGATAGAGAAAAAAACTGTTAACTGATGGTACATGGAGGGAATTATAATCAATGTAATGACACAAGGTATATGATTTGTTGAATGTAAAACTGAAGATATGCCCTGTAAACTTTCACTCAATCCACAATAAAAACCTTTAAAAAAATACATTAATGTTTTTAAAAATCACTACAGTGCTTTAAACTTCTCAAGGTTATTTATGCTTGCAAACCTGAGTTAGGTTGAATAGCTTAGTTTTGTTGCCTAAGGAGTGTTTTCCTTTTATGAGCTAAAACTAATCCCTAACCATCGTTGTTGTTATCAAGTGTCCAGAGTGGAACTGTTCTATAGGAAGTTGATTGCCAGGTCTGTCTTCAGAGGTACCTCTGGGTGGGTTTGAACTGCCAATATTTTGGCTAATAATCAGGTGTTTAACTCTTCACACCACCAAAAATGAATCATTTCTGTATCACCTTTCTTTATTTTCCTTGCTTTCTTTGCATTTACTATCCTGTTTTCCCACAGCTTTGGTAGCGTAATGGTTACAAATTGGGCTGCGAACCACAAGGTCAGAAGTTCGAAACTACCAGCTGTTGTGTGGGAGAAAGATGAGGCTTTCTGCTCCCATAAAGATTTACAGCCTCAGAAACCCTGTACAGGGTCGCTATTTGGAACCGACTACACAGCACATAACCACCAACCACCTTCAAGGAGTTAAAAGAGAAAAAGAACTGAGTAGTAAACCAGGCAGTTTCACCATGTAGAGAAAGTTAATAGCTAAAATTTAATTTAAAAAAAATCAAGGTACTGGTTTACCCCTACAAACGATAAACATCGATAGTTTATTTGATTATAGTGAAATTTTCCTGGTGTGCAGTTTAATCTAGGGAGAAGGGACTTGTCTGGCAAGCCCTTTATGCATTTGAGGGTAAATTTGGAAAAGTGCTTACCAATGAAGCAATGATAGTAAAGTAACATGATAGACCACATCAACAGTCCCTTCCAAGTTACTAAACATACTTTGAAATCACTGGCAAAGCAAAACATAATGGATACTGAGTCGTACTATTCTTGTCAGATATCTGACAAAATATCCACTGTCCAAAAGACCAAACCCACTGCCACTGAGTCAATTCTAACTTATAGTGACCCTGTAGGGTAGAGGTACTCCATAGGGTTTCTGAACTTCTAAACTTTTATAGAAACATACTGCTTTGTCTTTCTCCTGTGAAGCAGCTGGTGGGTTTGAACCATGACTTCAATTAGCAGCCCAACATTTAACCCACTGCACCACCAGAGCTCCATATAAGTTGCACAATAACTCATAAATTTCTTTTTGATTAAATATTCATCATTTTAACACAAAGATTAATCCAACTCATTAGGAAGGGAGAGAAATTATTGGATTCTATTTGTAAAATTTGCAAATATTTTTCAAAATGACCGATGTTCATTTCTTTAAACCAAAGCTTTGACAGTTGTTAACCATTTCAGTGGTGATGGTGGTAGTGGTCATGTGCCATGGAGTCGTTTCCGACCCATAGGGACCCTGTATATGGTTTTTGAGGTTGTAAATCTTTACGGGAGCAGAAAGCCTCATCTTTCTCCAGCGGAACTGCTGACTTTGAGGCTCACAGCCCCATTGGTAACCACTACGCTACCAGAGCGCTTAGGAATACGTTATACTGCTCTGTGTAAGCCAACCCTAAGAATGCAGACCAAATTCTACCTTACATCAGATTGAGTCGTCAACATTGTAATTGTCATCAGTTAAGGTTGGCTATAATACAGTGCTGACTGGGGAAAACATTCATAGACGCACTGGGCATTTTTATTTTAAAAAATATATTCAGCTAATACTGCATAAGGCCCTCAGACCAGCACACAGTATAATTCACTCCCTTTTTAGACATCATTTGAACAAATTTGGCTATCTGATGTCCGAACTACCAGTGATAGTTGTTGTTGTTAAATGCAGTTGCCTTGGTTCTGACTTAAAGTGATCTGTATAGGGTTTGCAAGGAGGGGCTAGTAGATTTGAAACACTGACCTTGTAGCTCAGACTGACTTTGTGGTCCAGCTCATGATGCTGCAGCCTCACAAAGCAGATTATTTATCTCATAACTGGACTCCTGGTGTGGTTCTGTAGGATCAGCACTGGACTACAAACCACAAGGACGGCAGTTCAAACCCACCAGCTGCTCCTTGGAAATGCTTTACAGAGTTGCTCTGAGTCAGAACTGACTCGACAGCACTTAACAACAACAATAATCTCATTGTGGAGAAATACTAACTAATACCATTTTGGTATGCTTTCTTCTGAATTTTTATGTTTTGTTTTTTTTAAAGTTCCATGGAGTCATGATGATTGTTTTTTACCTTCAGGACATCTTTCAAAGGACTACTAGTCTACCTATCAGCTTGGATAGTTACTCAATTTCCTGCTTTGTGGGGCTGCAGCATCATGCGCTGGACCACAATGTCAGATTGGGCTGCAAGGTCAGTATTTCAAATCTACTAGCCACTCCTCGGAAACCCTATACAGATCACTTTAAGTCAGAACCGAGGGCTTCCTTTAGACAAAAGAGTAGGAGCTTTAGGACATGGTTTCTATTTTAGATCCTTGTTGTTGATAAGTACCATCGAGTCAATTCTGACCCATAGCGACCCTGTATAGGGTTTTCAAGGAGCAGCTAGTCAGCTTGAACCACCAGCCTTGCAGTTCAAAAGAATTTACAGTCTGATGCATTAGCCCACAGCACCACACCAGGACTCCTTAATGGCCCCGCCCACCCCCCTCCCCCACCCTTCCTGGATGTCAGTGGGTTCCTGGCACTTGAGGTTACTGGAGAAATGACCTCCCTATAAGTAAATGGCTTTGTCTAAATGTAGTTTCTAACTTTCAGAAACTACTAAGAATTTGGCAATGCCTAACTATCAATTAAGGAACTCTGGTAGCATAATGATTATGAATCAGGCTGCTAACCTCAAGGTTGGCAGTTTGAAACTATCAGCTGTTCCACGTGAGAAACATGAGTCTTTCTGCTCCCATAAAGATTTGCAGCCCCAGAAACCCTGTACAGGGTCACTATGCGTTGGAACTGACTCCACAGTACTTAACAACAAGCTATCAATTGTTGTTGCTGTTAAGTACTGTTGAGTCAGTTCCAACCCATAGTGACCCTGTATAGGGTTTCCAAAGAGTAGCTGGTGAGCTCGAAATACCGACCTTGCAGTGT
>NW_006408609.1:9709807-9712817 GCF_000296735.1 Chrysochloris asiatica | reverse complement strand
TGAAGGCATTAACAAAATTAAGGCTCTCGGAATTGATAGAGCACAAATTGAAATCTTTCAACAAAATTATGAAGTACTGGAGGCACTCATTCACCTGTGCCAAGAAATTTGAAAGACAGCTACCTGGCCAACAGAATGAAAGAGATCCATATCTGTATCCATTTCAAAGAGAGGAGACCCAACAAACTCTGAAATCATCAGACAATATCATTAATATCTCATGCAAGTAAAATTTTGTTAAAGATAATACGAAAATGGCTGCAACCATACATTGACAGAGAACTTCCAGAGGTTCAAGCCAGGTACAGATGAGGATGTGGAATAAAGGATATGTTTATGTCTGATGGATCTTGGCTGAAAGCAGAGAATACCAAAAAGATGTCTACCTGTGCTTTATTGACTATGCAAAGGCTTTTGATTGTGTGGATCATGACAATCTAAGGACAACAATTTGGGGAATGAGTATTGTAGAACACATAACTGTGTTTATGAGGAACCTGTTCATAGACCAAGAGGCAGCTGGTGGTTCAAACAGTACTAGAGAAAATTGAGAAAATTTAATGATTTAAAATCAGGCAAAGTGTGTACCAGGATTGTATTCTCTCACTATGCATATTCAATTTATATGTTCTGCACATAATCTGAGAAGTTGGATTTATAAAGAAGAATGTGGCATTCAAGAGGAAGACTTATTAGCAACCTGCTCCCTGCAGATCATACAATCTTGCTTCCTGAAAGCAAGGTCTTAAAATAATTACTGTTGAAGATCAAAGACCACAGCCTTCATGTAAAGGAAACAAAAATTCTCATCACTGGACTAATAAACAGCATCCATATAAATGGAGAAAAGACTGAAATTGCCAAAGACTTCATTTTGCTTGGGTTGACCATCAACACTTATGAAAGCAGCAGTCAACAAATCAAGTGATGTATTGCTTTAGGCAAATCTGCTGCACAAACCTCTTTAAAGTGTTGAAGAGCAACTGTCAGCTTGAGGACTAAGGTGTGCCTTATCCAAGCCATGATATTTTTAGTAATCTCATATGCATGTGAAAGACTGTAGAAGAGTTGATACATTTGAAGTATGATGTTTGAGAATATTTAAATTACCATAAATTGCCAAAAGAACAAAAAAAATTGTGTTGGAAGTAGTACAATCTGAATGTTCATTAGAAGTCAGGGTGGCCAGACTTTGTCTCTCATACTTTGAACATATTATCAGGAGGGACCAGAGCCTGGAAAAGCACATAATGTGTGGTAAAGTGGAGGGTTGGAGAGAAAAGAAGACCCCCTCAATGAGACGGATTGACATGACCAACGGCAGCAGCATTGGTTCAAGCATAGCAATGATTGTGAGGTTAGCATAGGACAGGGCAGTGTTTCTTTCTGTTGTGCATAGGGTCGCTATAATTTGTTACCAATATGATAGCACCTAACAACAACAACAACAATGGAGTTTAGATATCATTGAACAATACCACTAATATCACATGCAAGTAAAATTTTGCTAAAGTAAATTAAGAAATTGTTGCAGCAGTAAATTGATGGAGATGCCAGAAATAGAAGCCAGATATTGGAGAGGGTGTGGCACTTGGGACAGCCTAACTAAATTCAGATGGATTTTGGCTGAAAGCAGAGAACACCAGAAAGATGTTTACTTCTGCTGCATT
This sequence comes from Chrysochloris asiatica, assembly GCF_000296735.1. Taxonomy (NCBI): domain Eukaryota; kingdom Metazoa; phylum Chordata; class Mammalia; order Afrosoricida; family Chrysochloridae; genus Chrysochloris; species Chrysochloris asiatica. The sequence continues at coordinate 9,711,147 of NW_006408609.1, read as the reverse complement.
AACTGTGCAAAGACATTTGACTGTGTGGATCATAAGAAATTATGAATAAATGGCAAAGAATGAGTATTCCAGAATACTTCATTGTGCTCTTGAGGAACCTGTATCTCGATCATGAGGCAATTGTTTGAACAGAACAAAGGTTGTTGAATTGTTTAAAATTATGAAAAATGGTGTTAGGGTTATATTCAATTTATATGCAGAGCAAAGAATTCAAGAAACTGGATTATATGAATAAGACCTTGGCATAAGGATTAGAGGAAGAGTCATTAACAACCTTTGATATGCAGATGATGAAACCTAGCTGGCAGGAAGCAAAAAGAATTTAAAACACTTAGTGATAAAGATCAAATACTACAGCCTTCAGTATGCATTCTACTCCAATTTAAAGAAAATTAAAATCCTCACAACTGGAACAATAAATAACATCATGATAAATGGAGAGATTGAAATTGTCAAATATTTCGATTTGCTTAGAACCACAATCAATGCTTATGGATGCAGCAGTCAAGAAGTCAAATGACACATTACATTAAGCAAATCTGCTGCAAAAGACATCTTTAAAGTGTTTATTACCAAATAATGAGGATTAAGGTGTGCCAGATTCAAGCCAAGGTATTTTCAATAACCTCATATGCATGTGAAAGTTGGACAGTGAATCGATGCATTTAAATAATGGTGTTAGAGAAGAATATTGAAAATATCATGACTGGCAAAAGATAAAACAAGTGTGTTTTAGAAGAAGTGTAGACAGAATCTCCTTAGAAGCGAGAGTGGTGAAACTTCATCTCTTGTACTTTGGACATGTCATGTGGGACCATACCCTCAAGAAAGACACCATGCTTGGTAAAGTGGATCATCAGAGAAATGGAGGAAGACCTTCAACAAGTTGGATTGCCACAGTGGCAGTAACAATGGGCTCAAACATAGCAATTACAAGGATTCACATGATCAGACAATGCTTAATTGTATTATGTATAGGGTCACTATGAATTGGAACTGACTTGATTCAATTTAACAACATAACAACAAAAATTATCAACTTTATCTCCATCTCTTTTAGGTAACCAATTACAATAATAAATCTTTATTCCCCTTTCTCCTTCTTTTCTCCTGACCTGACATGGCTTAGACAGAAAGTTTCTGTTCAGTTAACACTATCTCCTACTTAAGTATATTCCAAACAGTAAATATAAATAATATTTGATGCAACAGTTTCTTAGAGTTTATGAGATCATGTACATTATGGAAACAGACAGACTTATCTTTCTCCTATGGAACAACTGGTGGATTTGAACCACTGACCTTGCAGTTAGCAGTCCAATGCTTAGCCCACAGTAACA
>NW_006408609.1:9700460-9709382 GCF_000296735.1 Chrysochloris asiatica | reverse complement strand
CAAACATGATATCCTTCTCCAGTGACTGTTCCCTCCAGATAATAAGTCCAAAGTATGAGAGACAATGTTTGGCCATCCTGATCTCCAAGGAACACTCTAGCTGCACTTCTTCCAATACAGATCTATTTGTTCTGTGGGCAACCCATAGCACTTTCAATATTCTCCTCCAATGGAGGCTAGAATTTTGAAGGCAGGATACTAGTTTTAGGGGAAGGCTTTCTCTTTCTGTCAGCTCTGAAGGAGAGTCCATGTATCCTTCTAACATCTGTGAGTCTAGCATTCCTTTGAGGTGTACATGCAATTTGCCAGGAATCTTCCCCTGGGCCTAGGAGTTTCTCAGTACAGAAAGCCAGAATTCAAAGGATTCACTCTGCTTCTGGCACTTCTTTCTTGGTGGTAGTCAGACTCCTCTGATCTCTGCTCATTGTTTAATTTCTTTTATATCTCAAAGAAGATTGACTCAAGACATAGACTAATCCTGTAGATTGTATTTTGTCTCATTTGCATAACTGCCTCTAATCCTGCTTCATTAGCATCAGGATTTACAACACATAGGATAATTACATCAGATCACGAAATTAAGGATAATACATACCACTAAGAAGTATGGCCTGAGGAGTTCCAGTAGTGTAGTGGGTTATAAGCTGGGCTGCCAACTGCAAGGTCAGTAGTTCAAATCTACCAGTCATTCCAAGGGAGAAAGATGAGGCTTTCTGCTTACATAAGTATTTATAGCCTTGGGAACCCTATAAATAGGGTTGCTATGAGTTGGAACTGACTCAGTGGCACACAACCACCAACCACCAAGAAACATAGCCTAGCCAATTTGACACATATTTTGGAGGGGCAGAGTTCAGTTCATAATACACTGAAAGCTCATAATTTAAGTCATAAAATTTAATAGAATCTTTATGTTTTAGATTATTTGAAATCTTCTAGTAAAAAGTTCTGTTTAAAAAATATGGGGAAACTACCTAAAATCCAAACTGACTTTTTGTCAATGACTTTTTAGTTTTTCTAAAAGTATAGTCCAATAAATTAATCTATTCATTATTTTAGAGCTGCTCCTGGCACTAAGCCAAGTGTATCAAGCTGATTTATCTACTTTTCTTTCTGATAATGATGATGATGATGTTTTTCAGAAAATGCTTTTTTATAATTAATGAATATAGGATGGTTTCTGTTTACTATTAAGTGTTTAAGATTTTAATTTATTCTCTTGTATTAAGGACAAAAGACCATTGATTCTAGAATCTGTCCTTGATTAGGACCTTATCTCTGATCCTAATTTTTTGAAACTGTGGAGGAATCATTTAAATGCTCCAAGTCTCAGTTTCAGTATCTGAAAAAGGGGTAGAGATTAATGGTTTGTGGATATAACTTGTTGTCTGGTTATAGAAAAGTGGACCAAACCAACATAATTCACATGATAATTAGAACAGCCATCAAACTATACAGGACAATACTTTGGAACTCAGGTATTGTTGTTCTGGAACTGCTAACTGATTACACTTGTTGTTGTTGTTGTTAAGTGCTGTCTAGTCTGCTCCGACTCATAGTGACCCTGTATATTCAAAGTGTCATGTGCTGCCAACAGATCTGTGTAGGAAGAAGTGCAGCCTGAGTGCTCCTTGGAGGCCAGGATGGCCAAACATCATCTCTCATACTTCAGACATATTGTCAGGAGGGACAAGTCACTGGAGAAGGATATCATGATTGATAAGGTGGAGGGTCATAGAAAAAAGAGAAAGACCCCCAACCAGATGGATTGGCCAAGTGGCAGCATCAATGGACTCAAGCGTGGCAACAATAGCGATGTTGGCCCAGGATCAGGCAGTGTTTCTTTCTGTTGTGCATAGGATTGCTGAGTCGGTAATGACTTGATGGCATCTAACAAAGACAATATAGGATTTCTGAGGAGTAACTGGTGAGCTTGAACTTCCAACCTTGTAGTCTAGTGCATTAAGCCACAGCACCACACCAGGACAGGCTGATTATATTAAAGAAGGAATATTGTCTCTCATATGTTGAATGGTTAGCAGTGAAATGTTGGTCCTCAAAGTACACATCAGACATTTTTAGCAGAGTCAATTCTGAGTCTACAGACATTAAGAATGCAAGATTCTTCATGTGGTGCAGGTGAGAAGTTGGTTATAAGAGCAAAATTTCAGCATAAAAGTAGCTATCATGGAAATACTAAGGCCTGGATCTTCAGAATTCTGGATCTCTAAAAGTCTTGTTGAGGTGCTGTATGATAAGCACTCGACTACAATGTCAGTTTGAACCACACATTCAAGTCCACCAGGCTCCCCTTGGAAGCCCAATGCAGAGTCGTTATGAGTTGGAACCAGCTCAATATCACTCAACAACAACAACAGATTCACAGGAGTGAATGAAAGTGCCGGAACACTGAGAACTCTAACCCTGTGCGGCTTGAACAAAATTGCCAACTGATTATATGAGTGCAACATAGAACAGGTATCTTTTTACTGCCTGAGGACTCTCCACCTTTAAGAATAGAAGAAAAGATCCAATTACATCAAGAAGTTTCAAAGAGATTTTCTTTTTGTGGTCATGACAACAGCAACCATGGAAACATAATTGTAACCTAGAGCTTTTCTTCTATGGAGACAGGGACCAGAGTTTGAAAAGCCCCAGCAGCAAGCAACAAGAACTAACAAGTGCCCTTAGTGAATGGCAGAAATACTGGAAAAGAAAGCTCTACAAAATTCTTGACTTTCTAGAGTTAAATAGCAGAGTGGTTCAGGAAAATAAATGTGGAATATTAATATCAATACAAATATCTCTGTAATCATTAATAGTTGGAGTTTGTAATACCTAAGTTAAATTTAAATTTATATTCTCATATGTTTATGTATTAATATATCCAAGAAATGTTGATTTAGTGCCTACTAGGTGTTAGACACTGCCATACTGTGAGAATATATTAAGAATAAGATAGCTATATATCTCTAATTTACCTTGATGGAATTGGCAGTCTACCTCTTGTATATCTTCAAGGTAACTTTACTTGTTTATTAATTTAAGGTATTGAAATCCAAGAATCAATAAGAAAATCATTCCAGCATCTAAGTATAGACACAGCGTATAGTCTGCCTAAATATTATTGCTAGTCTGCCTAAATACAATTGCTGTTGGTTACAAAAATATGGTAGCAAAAAAGTGAAGCTCTTTTTATACTTTTTACTACAGAATGGTCCTTTTCTTCCTCCAAATGGGATCTTCATACTCTTGATTCTATTACACAATGTCACCATCTAGGAATGAAGGGGATTCCTGGCCAGAGAGCCAGATAAACTAAATTTATCCCAGTAAAATGGTTTACAGATATTGCAGACAAATCATCCTCACATCCAAAAGACTGATATTAGATATTTTCAATTCAGAAGAGATAGGTCAAATAACTTTCTAACTTCAGGTTCTCATAAATAAAAATCACCATTGCTGTGTATTAAGATAAATATGTTTGATTAGAGTACCACGCACAATCTGAAATATAGCTTGGTCACTTAGCTCCTCTTTAATGGCATTATGTACATGTCAACACCTGCTGTGACAGGTATTAATAATCAGTCAAATAAAATAAATGGTTATTAGCACTTATGATGATGATCAGCAACAACAATTTATTCATTCCTTCAAAGGGAAAAATGGAATTAATATATGGCATACGTTACCTGACTTTCAAAAAAATTGTAATCTAGTCAGGAAGATAAAATTGTAATGCATGGCACAAAGATTAAAAAGCACAAACAAGTAAATATATAATAAAATGCAAAACTATACAGAAGATACGGCAAATTTCAAGGTGAGTGAGAAAAAACCAACGAGGGTTGTAATGGTCAGAGCATGTTTCATTGCTTGGCTTGCATTTGAACTTAGCCTTGAGGGATTGGGAAGTATCTCAAGTGGTCAAGTCAGATCTGACAAATGATAATCTCACTTAAAACAAAACATTTCCTTGTCCTGTACCATTTTCATGATCATTGATATGTTTGAGCTCGTTTTGTGACTATTTTGCCATTCTATGTCATTGAAGATTTCTCTCCTTTTTGATGAAACTTTATCAAACAAGATGCTTTCTTTTAGTGATTAATATTTCCTGACAGTGTGTCCAAAGAAAGCAGGGTAAGGTCTAGCCATTCTCACTTCTAAAGAGCATTCTGTTTGTATTTCTTCTAAAATGGATATGGAAGAAGTAACTGTAGATAATTGTAAGTGGGGCACACAAAGTTGTGTGTATTTGTATAAAAAATTGTTATGGTTCTAGACCAGTGAATGGACTGAAATGAAATGAAAAAAAAATAAAATTACTAGAATGAGCAGGTGGTTTAGGGAGGATTCGAAAGCTACCTAGAAATGTTTCAATGTGAGCTGTGGGTAATAAGCCCCAGTATATTGTGTTGCACAGCAAGCACAAGTTATAATCAGTGGTTGTACGAGAATTAATCTGGTACCTGTGCAAGGGCTTAAAAATAAGAAGGAAATATCAGGGAGATGAGTTTGCATAGCCTTTCATTAGTCAATAATGTGTTATGACTTTATATATATATGACTCTGGGATAAACTGTACTGACTTGTTGGCATGAATGAATAAGGATGTAAGTTAGAAAATAGTAATTACATGAGAAATTCTAAGATTGAGAAAGACTAGGAAGAGTTGTCCACCACTGGTCAGGCAGTCTGTTGTGCTGTGATGCAGGGAGTTACACAACTAGTATTTCAAATATCAGCGGGATCACCCATGGTTGACAGGTTTTGGTGGAGCTTCCAGACTAAGCCAGACTAGGAAGAAGTGTATAAAGTCTATTTCTGAAAGAAATTGGCCAATGAAAACCTTAAGAATAGCAGAAGAACACTGTCTGATATAATGTCAGAAGATGAGACCTTCCAGTTTAAATACACTCAAAATATAACTGCATAAGAGGTACCTCCCTCAAAGTGGTAGTTGTTAGGAGCTAGGTTCCGTGCCATGCTCATGGTTGTTATGTTTGAGCTCACATTGCTGTCACTGTGTCAATTCATCTTCCTGGGGGGTGCTTTCTATTTTTCACTGATCTTGCACTCTTCCAAGAATGATGTCCTTCTCCAAAGGACATTCTCCAGAATCTGATCCCTCCTGACAACATGTAGCTATCCACTCTTCAAAACCATAATTCAAGTGCATTGATCCTTCTATGATTTTCATTGTTTCTATGAAACAATGAAAAATAGCATGGTACACCTTAGTTCTAAAATGGACATCTTTGCTCTTGAACACTTTAAAGAGGTCTTTTGTGGTAGATTTGCTTAATGCAATGTGTCATTTGATTTCTTGACGACTGTTTCTGTTAACATTGATTGTGGATTTAAGCAAGCTGAAGTCTTTGACAACTACAATCTTTTCTCTACTTATCAGAATGTTACTGGTACAGTTGGGAGGATTTTCTTTAAAGTGAGGTGCAATCCATACTGAAGACTGTAGTTTTTAATCTTAATCAGTAAATAATTAAAATCCTCTTTTATCTAGCAGGCTGTATCATCTGCATATTGCAGATTGCTAATAACTTCCTCTAATCCTAATGCCATAATCTTCTTCATATAATCCAGTTTCTCTGATTATTTGCTCAGCATACAGATTAGATAAGCATTATGAAAGGATACAATCCTGACATACACCTTTCCTGCTTCTAAACCATTCAGTATTTCCTTGTAATACTCCTCAATGTAGAGTCAACCTTAATGACTTGGATGGAGTAAAGCTTTGGGGAGCTTCATTTGCCAATGTGTCAGGACTCAAACTGATTTAAAAAAAAAAAAAACAAACACAGTTGAAAATATTCATTGATACTCAGAAATGAATACCCAGAATCTTGGAAAATTAGAAGTTGTAAAAAATGAAATTGAATGCATAAATGTCAATATTCTAGGTACTGTGAGTGGAAATGGACTGGTATTACCTATTTTGAATCAGACATACACATACAACTATGCCAGGAATAAAATTAAAGAGGAATAGTGCATTCATTGTCATTTATGAATATAAAAAAATCTATTTTGAAGTTCAGTGCTGTCAATGATAAGATAATATGTATATGCCTATAAGGGAGATCAGTTAGGACAACTATTGCTCAAATTTACACACTAACCACTAATATCTATGATGAATAAATTGAAGAATTTTTAACCAACTTCTGCAGTCTGAAATTAATCAAGCGTGCAAGAGATGTACATGACCTAAGCCATGCTAGTTTTAATTGCCTCATATGCATGTGAAAGCTGAATAATGGATAAGGAAGGCCAAAGAAGAATTGGTGTCTTTGAATTATGATGTTTATAAAGACTATTGAATAAACTACAAATTACCAGAAAAACAAATCCATCTTGGAATAAGTATGTGAAAGTGGAATGCTTCTTAGAAGCAATGATGGAGATACTTCTTTCATGTGTTTTGGTCATGTTTTACCAGTAGGGATCAGTCCCTAGAGAAGGCCAGCATGACTGATAGATACAGCTGTGTTTGAAAAAAAAGAGGAAGATCTTCAAGGAGATGGATTGAGGCAGTGGCTACAGCAATGGACTCAAACATAGTAACAATTGTGAAAATAGCAAGGGACCAGGAAGTGTTTCATTATGTTGTACATAGGGTCATGATTAGTCCTAAACAACTCGACAGCACTTACAACAACAACAAAAACAAAGGAGAGTTATGAGTTTAGGAATGATGAGTTGGAAAGAGATCATGAAGGATGGAATTTCTGCTATTTGGAAAATCCTGCATAAAACAATGTTTCATATTGAAAAAAATCTTTGGGAAATCTGTTAATAAGCAGCAATTGGAAAGCCTTAAAATAAATTATTAGCAGTGCCCTGACTCAGCATGACCTATACAACCTTAGTAAAATATACACATTATGAAGCAATGTTTACAGAAAAGAGGCATGTTGAGGTCAAAATAAACCCCTATATCCACAAACAGGTCATTATCCAAGATCATCTCTAGATCAAAATGTGAAAAAAAATCTACCATGCTCAAATTAGTATGCAAAATTAAGCATCAATGTGCAGAGAATTCATGTGATTATACCATGAATAATTCATTAGCACAACTGTATTCATGTATAGTAAGCCTGCCCCATACTTTAGTAATAGCAAGACCCTCTGATTGAAAGGCAAAGAAAGTCCCAAATATTTAAAATATAAATGTACACAATGACATTTGCTACAAATGAGAAAACAAAACAAAACATTAAATACAGGCAGTTCCAGGTTAAGAGAGTCAAATATGCAGGGAACTTCTATTTTCCGTTTAAAGTTATATAAATTTGTCCTTACTTTGAAACAACACCTACTCAAGTAAATTATTTGTCATAATCACCTTCACTTTTTTGCATGTGCAAAAGGCCTTAACCTTTACTTGCATTAAAATAAGGCTAAATAAGATTTTACATCAAGAATGGATCTTAGAAGTGGTGGTCAGTGGTAGACTGGGCAAAAAGACTATACAGACCTTCTACAACAAAGATGGAAAATCAATTGAAACAGCTGTAGATGACAGTCCTGGAACTCTGAGATTCAGATGAAGGGATAGAGAAATGCACTGAATGCTTACTAGGAGAGAGAGCTGAGCAGACACACGGCAAAATAAGGAGAGATTGGTCCAGATATAAGATGGTCACCAGACAGGCGCATCCACCGAAGTTTTGTGAGTGACTTCAGAGACAAGACAATTTTTGCAGAAACATACCTGTGGCTTGTTCCCCACAATCCCCTTGTGACTAGACGCAAGGGCAGCCCCCACTCACACGCACCCCATGGAAGCTGCTGTTCTTCAGGAAGTTGGAGCTGCACTGCTCTTGTGAGGCCTGTTTGAGGAGGGGTATGCTATCTGCATTAACCCTGTTCTAGATTTGCAGAGTTGGCTTTGAAGATGTGGACAGTCCTGGGTTAACCCTCACTAGGAGAAGCAGCTGAACAGACTCATGGGGGAGAGATTAAAAACAAACAAACAAACAAACAAAAATCAGAAAAGAAACTGCTAGTTTGTGCCAGCAGCAAGGCCAACTGTGCTGTGGTCATTTTGAATCTTCATGGGTGACTTTACAGGGAAGAGGGCAGTGCAAAGGCATACTACTGGTGGAGAGAAAGGAGCAGATTATTTTTGCTCTTTTCTTCTTGTAACCCACATTATCTTGATGACAAGAGGTGTGTCTGGCGTACACTCCCAGGGAAGCTCCTGATCTCCAGGCTATCAAAGTTGCATCAAAGTGTGTGGGAAGCTAGCAGCCCCTGGAATCGGGTATGGGCTACTGCAGAACTGCAGAGCTGTTTCTGGTCATTCCTGGATTACAGGGACTTCTAACCTTTGGCTCCTCTCTGGGATGGAAATTCCCTGATACTGCAGCTACCTTGGGACCTGAATGAACTACTTCCAGATGGGTGTCCAGTACAGACAATGCCTAGTCCTACAGAAACTCCACCTAAGGTTGAGTGTTGCTGTTTTATCCAGTACCCACTCATGATGTTAGGCCCATGGGTGGCAAGAGACCCAAAAATTCTTCCCTTTCTGGGACTGGCACCTTCTCTGGTCAGTGTTTTTTTTCCCCTTCCATTGTGATTATTTATTCTTTCTCCCTCGACTTTTTCTCTCTTGCTTTCTATCTCTTCTTTCAATTTTAGTTTTGCTTTTCTGCTTTTCTTTTGCAACTGCTTCTTCTTTTTTTTTCTTCAAACTTAGTTTAATATTCATTGGTGTTGTTAACTACTTTCTTATCTCTTTCCCTTTTACATATTTCTTTCCCTAATTGTGTTTAGGTCTTTTCCTTTATTTTTTATTTTCTCTCTCTATTGTTCTCTTTTTGTTGATTTACTTTTCTTTCCCTCTTTTCCATCTTTCATTTTGTATTCTTTTTCTAGGTGTTG
>NW_006408609.1:9683650-9688008 GCF_000296735.1 Chrysochloris asiatica | reverse complement strand
AGTCTTGTAGCTGTTTTAGAATTATATTTATCAACATATTATCTGCATGTGATATTAATGATATTGTTCAATGATTTCCACATTCCACTGGATCAACTCTCTTTGTAATGGGCACAAATATCAAACTCTTCCAATTAGTTGGCCAAATAGCTGTCTTCTAAGATTCTTGGTATAGATGAGAGAGTGCCTCCAGTGCTTTGTCAGTTTGCTTAATGATTTTTCAATTTATTTTCTCACTACTATGGGGTTTATTGGGGAAGTTAACGATGCAATGCAGGATCATAAAAACTCAGGATACAGTGATACTTTAGTCAGGAGCACCTCTTCTCAGTTATGCAGCAAGCATACCTCTCAATGATTTCAATTTGTATTCCTTTGATTACTAGAGTGCTTTTTGCCAGTGCTTTCAGTGCAGCTTGAATGTCTTCTTTCAGTATTATCAGTTCTTGATCATATGCTACCTCTTGAAATGGATGAACATTGACTATTTCTTTTTGGTAGAATGACTCTCTTTTTCCTTTCCATCTTGTTTTGATGATCTCTGCAACATTCATTATTTTGCCAGCTGAATCCTTAAGTACTGCAAGTACAATCTTCTTTTTTTTTTTTCTTCAGTTCTGTCATCTTGAAAAATGCTGAACATGTTATTCCCTTTGGTTTACTAACTTCAAGTCTTGCAAAAATATACTATGTGATATCCAACATCATTTCTATCACTAAGGTAATATTTTCCAACTCTTGACCCTTCCTCTTTGTTTATAGCCTTCACATTTCAATCAACAGTAATTATCAATACATCTTCATTGCATTGCATGCTTGAGCAATTTCATACTGAAGAATTTGGTAGAATTCTTCAATTTCATCATCATTGGTTTTAGTGATTGGTGCATAAATTTGCATAATAGGGTTATTTGCTAGCCTTCCTTGTAGTTGTATTGATATTGTCTAATATTGTCTATCACAGAATGCATTGTATTTCAAGATAGATCTTAAAATGATCTTCTTGATGATTAATGCTTTGCCATTCCTATTGAATTTATCATTCCTGGAATAGTAGACCATATGATTGGTAGATTCAAAGTCATCCATACCAGTCCATTTCAGCTCATTAACACCTAGGATATCGATCATTATATGTTCTATTTTATTTTTTACAACTTCCAATTTTCCTAGATTCATATGTCATAATCTCATGTTCCAATTGTTAAGGGAGGTTTGCAGGTGTTTCTCTTCATTTTGTGTTGTGCGCCATCAGCAAATGAAGATTCTGATAGCTTTACTCCATGATCATGTTCAATATACTTTGAGGAGGCAGCTTTTCTCCAGTTGTAATTTGTGTGACTTGCAATCTGAAGAGTTCATCTTCTGGCACTATCTTTGACAATATTTTGGTGCTATTCATAATGTTTTCATTCTGGCAATGTATCTGACAACATTCTGCTGTTATTTATAAGATTTATCAGGGACTAAACGTTCAGAAGTAGTCTGCCTCTCCCTTTTCCTAGTCTGTCTTAGTCTGGAAGCTCTACTTGAAATCTGTCCATCATGGGTCATCCTTGTTGTTGTTGTTATGTGCCGTAGAGTCGGTTCCGACTCATAGCGACCCTGTACAGGGTTTCCGAGGCTGTAAACCTTTATGGGAGCAGAAAGCCTCATCTTTCTCCCGTGGAACAGCTGGTAGTTTCGAACTGCTGACTTTGCGGCTTGCAGCCCGATTCGTAACCACTACGCTACCAGAGCTCCTTATGGGTTATTCTACTGTTATTTAAAATACCAGTGGCACAGCTTCCAGTATCAAAGCTACACACAAGCCACAACAGTGTGACAAACTGACTGATGAGTGGTGGTTCTGCATCATAGAACTTTCAAGAATCACATTTCTTCTTACGTTTCATTCATTCTTTTATTTTTTCTAAAGTGGATCTTTTAGAATATCCTTTAATGAAGAGTTCTTGTTAAAACCTCATATTTTTTAAACTGGTAATGGCTTTATTTTACAGAACATTTGATTTTTAGGTCATTTTCCTTTGGTATTTTGAAGATTTTCTATCATCTTCTGACTTCCCTCATTGCTATTGTCATTCCTTTATAGGTTAATTTTTTGGGGGGTTCTTTCTCTCTCCTTTTTTTTACAATTTCTCTGTGCTATGGTTACAGGTGCTGTTTGTTGCTGTTGTTCTCTACTTAGGTTTCAATAAGTTCTTGAACAAATGTTAATGTCTATCATCAATATTTGAAACATCTTAGCCATAATTTATTTTGTATTGTCCTTTATCAATTCTCTATAATTTTTAATGGAATTCTTACCTGAATAAATGATCTCATCTACCTTTACTCTCATGTCTCTTAACTTCATTTATATTTTAAATCTTTACATCTCTTGTATTCTGAATGGTGTTTTGCTCTTTTATTCCAATAGAAAATTCTCACTTCAACTGCATATTTTATGCTTGAAAGTGTTTTATTTTTATTTTTATTTTTAATAATAATTTATTTTATCTTCTTTAAGTGTTTTTTTAAAAATACCAAATCTCCCTGATCAGTTTCCTTAGTCTTATATCTAATTTCTTAATTTGCATATTTGATACCTACTTTTCTTTTAGTTCAAGAACATTTAGTATTCTTAGCATCCAACAACAACAATTACTGAAACAATACACACGTATGTGCAAAGACACACAAAATCATAGTTCTGAGGTGGCAAGAAAATTCAAGCCAAGGCAAAGCATAAATCTAAAGGAATAAGTACTTTCTGAACTACAAATCATTTTGACAGCCCCTTGAACATTGGCTTTGGTATTAATGGACTACACATGGTTGTAAGACAAAAAGGCAACATTTTAGAAAAGAGAATTGTTTCAAGTGTATTACATAAAGCTGAAATTCAAGGGGTTCTTGGTGAAATGTCATCTAGAAATATGACAAGACAAATGAAATAACCCTGTCATATAATGATTGCCAGCAAAATAAGAAAATTAAAATCACAAGTACTCTTCACCTTGACTTGGTGAAGGTAGAAATGCTAAAACAGAACTAAATTAATAAATAAATTCAAGAAAGTTGTAGGATACAAGATGAACACACAGAAATCAGTTGTATTATAGACAACTAGCATTGTATACAGGCAATTTGTGGAGTATGAATGAGATTAATGAGATCTATTCCCTATCTCTATCTTAAAGGATATGTAGGTAAAGTCAGAACAGGTGGTGTTGACAAGAATTCTGAAAATACCGTGGATTGCTAGAATGACAAATCTGTCTTGAAAGAAGTACGGTCAGAATGCTTCTTAGAAGTGAGTACATATGAAGGTGAGTCAAAAATTGTCTGCACTCCAGGTATATTAAGATGCCCATCTATGGCTAATGACAACATTGAGCATGTACTTGAAATGATTCTGTGAAATAGACAAGTGATAGTGAATTACGTGACAAATCATTTGCAAATAAGTCATGGCTCTGCTTATGAAATAATTCATGACAAACTTGGGTTTTGAAGAGCATAAACAAAGGGTTTGGACATCAGTAAACAAAATTTGGACAGATACTCAAAGGAAGGTCAGAGTTTCCTTAAAAATATTGTTACTGGTGACAAGACATGAATTCATCACTATGAGCCTGAGAGTAAATGGCAGAGGATGGAATGGAAACATCCTCTTTCACTGACCAAGAAAAAGTTCAAAAGTCAACCATCAGCTGCAAAATTGATGCTTGTAGTTTTTTGTGATTCTCAAGAGCCAGTATTGGGACTCTATCAGGACAAAGGTTCAACAATCAACAGTGTGTCTTACATTGTGATGCGCACTGAAGGGTTGAAGCCTAAACATTTTTTAATATGCAGAGGACTGCTATCCAGGAGCATTGTGATCTTGCATGACAATGCACATCCACACACCTCTGCCTGCACTGTTGCTGTTAAGTGCTGTCAGTTCGGACTCATAGGGGCCCTGTATAAGGTATCCTAGGAGTGGCTAGTGAGCTTGACCACCGATTTTGTGGCTCAAACTGACTTCGCAATCCCATGCATTAACTCACAGTTTCACACTAGAATTCTGTGTTAACATTCTGCAAAAGCTTCATTTTGAGGCATTAAAACATCCTTTCTATAGTCCTGATCTTGATCCGTCAGAGTTTCACCTGTTTGGTCCCCTGAAAGCAGCCCTTTGAGGATGAAGATTCACCTTTGATGAAGAAATGAAGACAGTGATGCATACTTGGCTTGCAACTCAGCCTAAAACATTTGTTTTAATAAGGTAATATTAAAGCTTGTGGACAGGTGGACCAAATGTTTTGGTAAGCAAAGAGATTATGCTGAAAAATGATGTATGTATCTTTTCTAAAAATTGAATAAAGTAAATT
>NW_006408609.1:9668434-9683395 GCF_000296735.1 Chrysochloris asiatica | reverse complement strand
TATAATTTAAAAGGATAAGATGCTAGAAGAAATGAAAGGGTCCTTTTCAGACCTGCATAAAGAAATTATGTCTTATATTTTTAGAAAAATCCTCACATTGCCAAAGGGCCTTTCACAAGGGAGACATGCAGAAAAATGCCCTTTTGTCTTCTTATGAATAAATTGAACATCATTACCCAAGTATTGTCCACTCACTTAATGGAAGGGTTATAAGAGGAGATCATTCATTTTCTTTATGACTAATTTTTTTTTTTTCACTTTTCCCCCTTTGGAATGAGAATAAGTAGAGATTTTCAATACTTTAGTTTAAAAGAGGTCATGTTCCTTTTTTTTTTTTTGTCACAGAAATCTTACTTCTCTATATTGAGTGACTAGATGTATTCAGGAGTTCCTCTTAGCAGTGTAGCTGAGTTTTAATATCCATGTTATGATCAGTGTTACAATGTGTAATGGAAACCTGTTGGAAATCCTTTATAAATGCAAAATGGTCAAGAAAGTCCAAAGATAGTAGAATAGAAAGGGGGCTACAAACCAGTGGACAATGGACAGATGATGTAGGTTCACCTGCTTGTGATTCAAAGGTCAAGAAATGGAATCTAGAGAGGAGCAAAAGGAAAGTGCAGGAAGTTATTGATGGTGGCAGGTCTTGTTGCTGAGGCTGACGATAGCCTAGCGAATACCCCTTTTCACATACTAGAATATTTTTTATAAGATTAAAGGGAAGTAGCTGAGGGAGAATGTATTAGATGACTCTAAAATGTATTAAATTCATTAGGAAGCTGAAGAGAAATGTACGTAATTCATATAATATGTATGGGTTATATTCTCATCCTAATACTATTCTAAAAGTATCTCTCCCATCAGTGAGTGCCACTGTGTGAGACCAAGGCAGGAAAGAGCAATAATGCATGAGGGGGTGACGAAGTGCTGGGACAGGGAACTAATTTTTATTGTGATAACACTTTTGGTTTTTGGTAGCCAAAGAGAGAATCCAAGTCTAATAACATTACTGGAACCTCCAGAATAGGATACTCTAGCCCTGGCTTATTCTTCATTAAAAACTATAAACATGACTTCATGACTTTATATTCTTAGTGCCCAGAACTGATTTTGCCCTCTAGTAGACAAACGATGAGCATTTGTTGACTAAGTGCAAAAATATAACCATATCTGATTACTTCTGACATTTCATCCCTAGTCTTACCTTAAAATGATGAACAGGAAGAGTCTGGGCCTTGCCTGGACTTGCCAACTGGTCTACTCCAGGACACCGTTCTGGTGTTATGTGTGATTGCTAAAGTTTAGCGAAAAGGCTAGATAAGAGTCACTCCAGAAGAACAGGGTGAACTTTTTGGTCTGAGGAGAGACTTACCCTGCAAAGTTGGACAGCATTAATGCCAAATGGAAGCTTTTCATAAAGTAGAATCCACAGCAGTTCTCTGTGGTATATAGAACTACCAGCCAGATATATACCTGAAAGCAAGAGCTTGGCTTGCTCTCCCTCAGCCACAAAATGATGATACAGGAATAACAAAAGGAAATACCAGGGAATGTCAAGTCAAACAAATCATAGCTCTTCTGACCTTATTCTGAGGTAAGCTACAACTACAGGAGGGCCATTCAGGAGAAGCATGCTTGTCATTTGAAGCTTCCATCTGCTTAAAAAAGTACTTTAACTTTTTTTTTTATGGAAGCAATGGCATTTAGTCTGGCACATTTTCAGATACTAGAAAAAGAACCATGACTTGACAAAGAACATGTCAGGCTAATATAAAATAGAAGAAGCAATTCTTTCAAGTCATTTAAGGAATCATTTGTACATGAATGTTTAAAAACACAGATTTCAAGGTACTAGAATTTCTACCTTTTCTGTACCTCAAGTAAGATAATTTAGACTTTTCCACATCTTCAAAGATCAAGCAAGAGTATATAAGCAGCAATCTATCTTCTATTGATCTTGTTGTTGTTGTTGTTGTTGTTCTGTGCCGTGGAGTCGGTTCTGACTCATAGAGACCCTGCACAGGGTTTCCAAGGCTGTAAATCTTTACGGGAGCAGACCGCCTCATCTTTCTCCCGCAGAACCGCTGGTAGTTTCAAACTGCTGACCTTGCGGCTCGCTGCCCGATTTGTAACCACTACGCTACCAGAGTATTAAGGGTTTTTTCTTTCTTTCTTTCTATTCCTTTCTGTCAAGTGTGGTTTCTGTTTTCAAAGTCCAAGAACATGAGATCAAGCTAAACTTTATCAGATCTGAAGATGAAGAGGTAGTTTCTCAGAGAAGCCTTAGCATGATTTTAGGGTAGATATAAATCTTAAATTTTGCACATGTTTATCTGATGAACTTCAGTGTGTGTTCCAAGTGTCTATTAAATCCCTTATGGGGCAGCAAACTCAGTTGTTGATTTGACTGGGATGTTATTCTATTGTATGTGACAAGATAACACTAGATTTCATAACTTAAAATATAATGGAGCCATAAATACAGAGAAATACAAAAACATTTTCCAAAATACCTATGCAATTTGTATTGGTTGATGTACTTTCTGGCTAATCTATTTTTTGAAATAAGAATCACCTAATTGCACATTCCTACTTATTTGTCTCTCTTCTCCACCCTCTAAAAACTGACATGTAAAGATCCTTGATCTCTCCAATTCTTTGATTATAATTTTATTTGTCTCCATACAAACTCCTCCATCATCCAAATTTTAAAGATAAAAGACTGGCCCATGAATAAAATTAGAAGAGGAATGTTCATTTGTGTTCCTTCAACAATTATAACTTCCAATGTATCAGTTATGTGACAGCAAATTAAAAAAAAAAACAAAAAAAACCCCCAGAAACATTAACATGTCATACTCAAATCATGTGGAGTCTCTTGAACTCCTAGGAGAAAAAAAAGACATTCTGCTTTTAATCCTTCTGCTTTTCTTATTCACTCTGACCCTAGCCATTTCTTAATCAGCTGCTTACACATCCATTTTATACACCAGAGGTGTAGAAAATTACATAAGAAAAGCAACCAGTATAAAAATGACTTTTTAAAGAAAGTTCAGTAACCTCTGTATAGATCGAATATGACATGTGCAAGTCACTGACTTCATTTATTAAATGCACTTCCCTGATGTGCTAAATAACTCTTTTTCCTAAGTGCAAAGGGGCTGTGTGACTCTTCTTGTCTCCTCCCTTCCCATTGCCACAATTTATAATGTTCTTCTAATAGGCTTTGTGTGTCTAGGGCCTATTAGGTAAGAAGGCAGTTTTACTTCTGGGTGAGTCCTAAAGTGATCCTGGGGTGAACACTACTGTTTGTCAGTCTTCCTGAGAGTTTATGAAGGTACAAACAAGAAGCATGTCACCAGGAATAAGAAAATTAGGGGAAGTTTGCACTTGATTTTGAAACAGTTTAGGACTTACTTTTTCTATGTGGACTTTTTTTTTTTTTTTTCTTACAAAATTGTATAAATGTACAATGTTCCTCCTTGAAGAACAAGTAGAATTGGAACAAAAGTAATAAAAAGATGGCTCAACAGTTTTCAGAAGATTTGATAAAAATGATGGAGTTCAAATGTCATAAATTGGTGCCACTTGTTGGAAGCCTGAGGATTGAAAAGTACATCTTACAACAAAATAAGGGCTTATGCCTGTGAATCAATAATGAATGTTTATAGGCATGGAATGTTCTGACATTGTCTGGAAAAAGCTGCTAATGCAGAATGAGTATAAGGTGTGTGCATATGTTTGTGTGGTGTGTGTGTGTGCATAGAATGTTGTTGACAAGTGCTGTAGAGTCAATTCCAACTCATAGTGACTCCGTATAGGGTTTCCAAGGAGCAATGTATAAAATAGATCCACAGAAAACTGTAGCGGTGACAAGGATCAACCATAAGTGAAGTATCTGAATAATTTACAGTGCCCACTATTTTTGTCTGTTGAACTTATTTCCAGTGTCTTTTGATGTCTGAGAATGCTTGGGAGCAGTACCACCACTTATCTGAGCATTATTACTCTGAGGACTGCTATTTATAAATGGAAATTATTAGTTTGAAAAGGGTATTAATACTCAGATAGATGATGATTTTTTTCTGCAAGTATGTTTGAACAAATTTATTTAAAATGGAGTTGCAAATTTATCAGTCCTCCCCCCTGGTACTCCCCCCTTCTTTGAATGGATTTTGTTACCAGGTCAGAAATTGTAAACTGCCAGTTCCAGTAAAATGCGAAATGGTCATATTTTCCTATCTTGTAATAGACAGAGATTTCTTTTGGTTAAGGAAATAATAATAGTTCTTAAAAATGTGAACACACGCGATACTGATTGCTACCTGTCCTCAGATTTAGTTGCTAACACATTGTTGTGATGAAAGAGTCCAGAATCAAATCTAAATTTTGTGTTAGAAGTCCATTGCTGTCTTAATCATTTGAAATAAAAATGTCACTGTTATGACTCTTTGGAAACTGCTGCACTTAACTTCCAAACTGTTGCTTTTAAAAAGGCTAATTCAGGGTTGGGTACATTAATGTCAATGTCCTATAAAACTGCCAGCAAAAAAAAAAAAAAAAAAATCAACGGAGACATTTTTTTCTAGCCAATGTCAGCACAAAAGGGTGCCTCAGTTGTTTCATCTCCAAACAGCTGCATGCTTTCATTGACATTTGGTGACCTTTCTTTGTGCACCCGTCCTAACCTCTTAGGTTATTTCCTGGCCTCCCTTCAATGACCTTTGACCAAGGCCAACCTTTAGCTGGAGAATGTGACATTTTGTTCTCCTCTAGCTGACATGTGATGCTCTCATTATTCAAAGGTATGTGAAAATAATGACCCCGAGTGACCTTTGAGTTTTCTTTCATTTATTGGTTGTTTTGGTGCTTGTTCAGCATGTACTGGCTGAGATGAAGGGGGGTGAGGGTAAGACTGGGGCAGGAGAAAATGGCCAATATGTCTTATTTGTTCTATTTCAAATTCCTTTCTTGCCAGACAGGCCACTTTACTGTTTATGACTAAGCATTAGTATTTTGTGTTTATTGATTAGGGGACTATTACTATTTTGGCCTTTTAACAATGTAGGTCTTTTTGAAATTTAATAAATAAAAGGTACATTGAGAGAAGCTATCTTGTTTGTTTTATTTTCTTCCTACTAATAACACTCCTGCATTTTTGAAGACATTTTTTCATTTAACAATGCCAAATCTCTTATAGTTATAAAATGAGTAACAGAACAAAAGGAATGTATATTCAAATGAATAACTGCAAAAGTTTTTGATTTGTGTTTTAGATATATGATTCATTTGTGTCTTTGAAAAAGTTTTCTTCTTAAAAAAGTTCTGTGAATATTATTATATGTTTCATTAAACCTTGATTATTTTAAAATGTGTACATATTAATATATAAATGTTCACAGTGAGCTCAAAGCAGATTTCCATTTTTTAAAAGGTGATGATGATTGATGTTAATTTTTAAGTGAAAACACAAAGAAAGGAAAATATGGTTGTCTTGTTGAAGAGTTAGACAGCAGATGTCATATAGTCTTATAATATTTTTAGATAAACAGTATCTTCAATTGTCTTTAAATTCTTGTGGGTAAATTCTCTTCAATCTGCTTTTGAAATCCCATGTCTGACTTAAGCAATATAAAACCTTTGTTTCCCCAGTTTCCAAATTTAATTTTTCTTCCCTATACTTAATGCCCACTAGTCACTGTAGAAAATTGAGGACAAAAATTTTGATTCCTTGGCTAAAATGTAAGCAGGATGACTAACTCTGAATGTTCATAACTTTGCAAGCCAAGTTGTTGAGGTATATGATGAGTGACTTGAAAGTTATTATAAGTAGTACCTAATCTTCATTAAAAAATTAGGGTCCTCTGACTATGCACAATCAGTTAAAGAAATACTTATCATTCCTAAACCAGCATACTGGTGGTGATGGTTATGTGCCGTGAAGTCAGTTCTAGATAGAGTAGCAATGTAGGGTCACTATGAGTAGGAAATGACTCTGTGGTTGTGAGTTTGGATTTTTGTTTAATCTTTGTGGAAGCAGACAGCCACATTTTTCTCCTGAAGAATAGCCCATTTTTTGAAACCGCTGATATTTAACAGTTGGGAGCGTTACTACTGAGCTACCAGAACTTCTTCTTATTTATTTTGTTGTTGTTGCTGGTAGATGTCATCCATTCAGTTCCAACTCATAGTGATCCTATGCACAACATAAAGAAACACTACCAGGTCTTTGCCATCCATTATTTACTTTAAGATGTACTTTAAAAACAAAGACCCCCCCCACTCATCTGTTAGTTTGTCGTACTGTGGTGGCTTGCATGTTGCTGTGAATCTGGAGACCATGCCAGAGGTATTTTAAATGCTAGCAAGGCCTCCCATGGTGGACAAGTTTCAGCTTAGTTTCCATTCTAAAACAGATTAGAAAGAGAAGAGGCAGACTACTTATGAATGTTTACTATGGAAAACCTTATGAATAGCAGCAGAACATTGTGAACTATAGTAATAGAAAATGAAGACATTATGAATAGCACCAGAATATGGATTGGCACAGTGACAGTAGCAAGCGGTTGAGGTGTAATAGCAGTTGTGAGAATGCCACAGGACGGGCAGTGTTTTGTTCTATTGTGCATAGGGTCGGTATGAGTTGGAATCCACTAGACAGCACCTACCACCACCAACAACAAAATAAATAATAAGATGCCCAGGTGGCTCAGTGATTAAGTGCTCATCTGTTAACTGAAAGATCAGTGGTTACAACCCACTCTTCAGGAGAAAAATGTGGAAGTTTATTTCCATAAAGATTAAGAAAAAAACAAAAACAAAACAAAACAAAAAACAACCTACTTGACAATATTTACCAAAAACAACCAAAAGAATCAGACCTGTAATTCTGAACAATACTTGCCAATCATCCACCTTAATGCAGTATGACATTTTCCTGGAGGAATTCGTACTTTTTGTTTTACAATTACAATTTGTAGACAGGTGCCATATGGGCTGTATATTCAACGAATAAATTAACAGCTACTTTTCATTGAGAATTCCATTAGGTGCATAAACATGAAACATGAATTACACATGGATTTGGCCTTCAGGGAACACACAATCTGGTAGAAAAGGGAAATTATTATAACACAACAAAACCTGTATGTGTCATAAAATATATAGAGAACGTGCTATGGGAGATCCATTAAAAAGAAAGAACTTCAATTTAAAATTAATGTAGTTGATCAACTTTAGCAGCTTTATTCAAATAGAATAAGATTCTATTCACAGATAGGTTAGGCTGTATATCTTTACTGGAACAGAAAGCTTCATGTTTCTCCCATCGAGCATCTGGTAGATTTGAACTACTGATCTTTCGGTTAACAGTCCAACACATAAACCACTACACCACCAGAGATCCTTATATATAATTACTATCTACTTCTTTGTTATTTATCAAACATCAGAACAAGCTTTGAAAATATTTATATTTAGGCTCTTTAACTTCTCTGGCATTAGAAACTAATGTCATAGCCAGAACTTGTACATCAACAACAGCAACAACACGTGTTTAAATGTTGGGGTTAGGATTTTCTTGCTACACAAAAACTGTTGTTGTTAAGTGTCATCGCATCTGTTCTGACTCATAATGATCCTGTATATACAGTTTCCAAAGAGCAGCTGGTGAGTTTGAACCACCAACCTTGTGATTCAAACCGAACTTGGTATCCAGTGCTTATCCTATGTTGTTGTTGTTGTTAAGTGCCATCGAGTCGGTTCCAACCCATAGCGACCCTGTACAGGGTTTCCGAGGGTAGTGCCTAAAAACTAGAGAGATAACAAAGATTAAGTTTGCTTAATGTGAGCAACTACAATCAATCAATTAGAAATGTAGAGTTTCTATAATGGCTATAAGTTTTAACCCTGTTTATATTCAACAGTACTATGTGCTTATTGAAGGAGCTCTGGTAGCATAGTGGTTACGAATCGGGCTGCAAACAGCAAGGTCATCAGTTTGAATCTATCAGTTGTTCCGCGGGAGACAGATGAGGCTTTCTGCTGCCATAAAGTTTTATAGCCTAAGAAACCCTGTACAGGGTCACTGTGAATCGGTTCCGACTCCACAGCACATAACCACCACCATTTGCTTATTGATTTTTTTCCCCCTTCATTACCTTGGCCTACCAATGGTAATTTAGCTAATTTTCATCTTTTTTCTTAATTAATGATACACCTCATAGATTTAGAAAGAAATCTCCAGAGTTATTCTGAAGAATACTTCTAGTGATTTATACTGTGCAAATTTGGAACTACTCAATGCATTAATCTTCTTTGTTCATTTGTTATTTCTTTATTTTTGGAAACAGCATTAGGAGCCTGTTTTTGCACTTAGCTCATTTTGTTCTCTGTAAAAATTCTAATTTGTCAAGCATTTAATCACCATGTAAGACAAATGTTTTTAACTTGTTCAAAAAAAATTTTCACCTAATAATAAAATATAACTTGTCACATAAATGTCACTCTTTATGAACAAAATGCTTTAAACTGATAACTAGTAACCAGGTTATAAATGTTTAAAAATCATGTCTGACAGGAGACATAAGTTTTCCTCTCTAAACCCCAATAACCCAAAATTGAAGGGAGCCAAGGTCTGTTTCCTGCTTTGCAATATACTGCCTTATTGTCATTTAGATGCCTTTAACCACAAAAGGCCCCTGGTTCCATGTGGTAGGTTCCTAAACAGCCATAAATCTACCTCCTTAGCCAAGCACAGTTTTTCAGTTTGTTTTTTGTTAAACATTAGAAATGTGCAAGTAAGTACAATGTAGAAGGATTACTTTGTTCTGGGTTTCCAGGTTCTTGGTTCTTAAATCCTAAAACATGGCCATGGTTTTTAAATTATTGGCAGGTAGTATAAATTCCAAACATAACAGCCCAGGTGGGGAAATAGTGATTCTAATAACAACAACAACAAAAAAAAATTAGAAAAAATTTAATATCATGCAGTTTTTGTTTTTGTTTTTAAATGAAAGTTTCATGGTCTGATTATGCACAATAAAAACATTTTTTCTTAGGGTTCTTTGTGTAATCACAACCTTGTCTTTTTTTCACCTTCAAAGAATTGCAAAGAGACAAATTGTAATTCTTGCTAATTTCACTGAGATTTCCAGCTGCTCCTTGAGGAAAATCTAAATACCAAAAACATTTCTGCAGAATTAAGTTTGTTGTTTTCAAGGCTCTATGAAATACCCATCAAGACATAGTCTGAAGGGATAGAAGAGAGGAAATAATGTTAAGTAATGCTTGACTGTTTTGTGGATATTGTTTTCCCCTGCCTACTATTGTAATGTAGACGTTCAAGTGGGATAGTAAGGAATATTGGGAAATAGGATCACTCTATGATATAGCAATCAAGACATAGTCTGAAAGGATACAAGAGGGAAAATAATGTTAAGGTGCTTGACTGTTTTGTAAATATTGGTTTCCCCTGCCTACTATTGTAATATAGACATTTAAGTGGGATAGTAAGGAATGTTGGGAAATATGATTACAGAAAAATTGTAAGCATATCTTCAGCCTATAGTTGATTAGATTATCTAAAAGGGGAATAGAATGTGCTCAGGGAAACAGGCTTCTTGTTAAACTTTTGTGGAGTATGGGGCCTTAAGTAGAATCTTGAGACCTACCCAGAACCTTCTGAGGTGGGACATTCCCAATTGAAAAGACATGGACACCAACCCAGGATGGCAATAGGCAAGTGAAGACACTTCTAGAAAGAAAGAACAGCGGAGGCAGGGGCTGGGGTTAGGGGTGAGGGTGAGGCAAGGAGAAGCAGACTGGCTGTGACAATACCAAGCAAGTTGTTTGACTTGAAGCCATCAAGGCAAGAAAAGTCAGTCCACCATGGTAAACCCCTTTCTAAGACTGAAACTCAAAGGGAAAACATGAGCAGTCTTGTATGCTCACTGGTGACAGCTCTGGCAACCTTGGGAGTGAAAATGGGGGGAGTGCAGCAATGAAAATAGGGCTGAATTTAGTCATGTTCCATAGATGTCAGGTGATCTTGAGATGAGAGAAAGCATAGGAAGGGCTGGTTGGCTTTAAGTTCAGGGAGATGTGTGCACTCCTGAGCCCAAGGACTAGAATTGAGAGTGAGGTGGCTAGCTGGTTTGAAATGGAGGGAGAACTCTCAAACTTGTAGATAGTATCCATTTGGCCTAGCTTAGATGGCTTGTCAACCAGAACTAATTCAGATGAAGATAGAGAAATTCGATACAGGGAACAAGCATAAATTACTACAACTTCATGAAATGGACCTTTGCTTATGGATGAAGGTGCCCAAAATTCTAACCAAAAGGGAAGGATCCTTTCTATCAAGGATCGCACTTGTCTCCTCAGTACACTGGGTTGATAGGGATGGGCACCTTAGATTATGGCTATCAAAATTGAGGGGCTATAAAGGCATGAACTGGCTGGCTTTCATGGTGGTTCCTAGTTTCAGAACAAGGGGGAGTATGATAGCATCCCCACCGAATAGTTTTCCTCTTGTCCAGATGGCTCTGATGATGATGGGGATAGGATTTGATGATTCAACTGTGAGTAATTTTTATCAGGACTAATGACAATTGTCACAACTGTAAATGTAGAAGAAGTATAACTAAAAGCAGGGAGCAGTTAGTCTGTCATTTCGGGAACTGAGGACTCTAGGACCACCAAGAAGGAAGAGCATTAGAGGAGCAAGGGATCCTAACCAGAAAAGTGGAGATAATAGAGATGGTGGCAGAGGTGATGGTGTAGAGAGTAAAACAGCAGAGGTCCATGGATTGAGAAAGGCAGTGTGCCTGCTAAAAGGGGCTGGCTTGCAAAATGTGTCCTTTGGACATTTAAATGGATATATGTGGCTCTATGGGTTAATGAACTGGAATGCAAGGTTCATTTGAATTGCAATGTCAGTGATTCAAGTTCACCAGCCACACCTTGGAAATCCTACACAGGATCTCTATGAGTCAGAAGCAACTTGAGAGCTCCTAACAACAACAATATATTTTCAGTATGGTATGTAGACATCAAAAAAAACAGAGGTAATAGTGGTTACGAATCGGGCTGCGAACCATAAGGTCAGCGGTTCGAAACTACCAGCCGCTCCGCGGGAGAAAGATGAGGCTTTCTACTCCCGTAAGTATTTACACCCTCGGAAACCCTGTACAGGGTCGCTATGGGTCGGACCCGACTCGATGGCAAACAACAACAACAACAACAACTGCTAGCTGATGGTATGGAGGGGATTATAATCTTTGCATTGATTTGTTGAATGTAAAACTGATCATCTGCCCTACAAAACTTCACTCATTTCACAATAAAATCTTAAAAAAAAAAAAAAAAAAAGGTTGTTGCTTAGTGCTACCAAGTTGGTTCCTACTAAAGGCAACCTTGTGTAGGGTTTCTGAGGAGTGACTGGTGGGTTTGAATTGACAACTTTGTGGCTAGCAGTCCAATGCTTATCCTACAGGGCCATATCTGACTAAATATATATATATATTTCCCTTTGAATGAAAATTTATTTGTTTCCTAAACAAGAAAATACTTACAATAACGATTCCCATATTTTGGATTGATTACTTCAGAGATAGGTTATGATTTAACTTTGGAACAAAAGACAAATGCATTGCCTTTCTAATCAGTCTTAAGAACTACCAAGAATCAGTGTACTTTACCAATTGATTTGTTTACTTTTATATAAAAATCATAATAGCAGATCTCAAATTACAGATATTTATTCTCTTAGATCAAACTGACTCCTTATTTTACTGACAAAAAAAAAATGACCATTTACTGAAGTAAAGGAAGCACTTTGAAATACTATTTTTAAAATTAGCAATGAAATTTTTTTTGGTACAGTACTAAAGGTTATTGTTCTCAAAGATCAGTACACTACTCTTTAGGACATAATTGTTATTATTGTGTGCTTCCAGCTGGTTCCGTCACAAAGCAAACCTTCATATGATTTCCAACACTTCTGTGTTTTGTTTTGTTTTTTTTATATCTTTGCTGGAGCAGAAACCCTCATCTTTCTCCCACATAGCAGTTGGTGAGTTCAACCTGTTGACCTTGTGGTTTGCAGTCCAGTGCTTATTCTATGAAACTGAGGCACTAACATAAGACATAATGTTATTATTGTTGCTAAGTGCCGTTGAGTCGGTTACAACCCATAGAGACCCTGTATAGGGTTTCCAAGAGGCGACTGGTTAGCTTGAACCACCGACCTTGTAGTTCAAATGGCTTTGCAGTCTGGCACATTAACCCACAAGCCACACCAGGACTCCAACATAGGACATAATAGTCTTACATTTACTCTCGAATGAAGGTGAAATATACTGCATATACATAAAATCTGCAAAGGAATTTATTTCAGGAGGACAATAGTTAATTTGCAGTGTTAAGTTCAAAAGGGCAGAAAAAGATAACAACACAATTTAGGTTAAGAAGTAGCACTTGTATACTGGAGGAAACTAATGTCAAAGAGAAAACCATATCTGAAATTCAGATCACATTTAGATGGATAAAAAAAATGTTAAGAGCAGTAGGGGGGCGATTGTATTCCAATTAGATTTCCTTCACTCACATCAGACTGTCTTAGTTTGAAAGTTAATCATATGATTTACAAGGGTCTGGAAACAGGAACAAAAAGGAAATAGAGGAGAGGGAGGAGGAACTGATAATACAAAATTTCTAAGGCGGCCATCAATTACAATGTTGAGCTAGGTGTAGGATTTAAACAGGCTAACGGAAAGTCATTTTTTTAAGAATTACATTCTGTTCTTTGCTTGCATGCGATATCATTCACTAGAAAATATTTTTGAACATTAGAGAATTATATAAATGTATATATAAGATCTAGTCATCATACAAATTACATAAATTTGAATTAAGTGCCTTTTAAGAGCATTGATTATTGATTTGATAAACTATTAGAGCCATTAGGGTCTTTTGTGTAAATAACAATTTTAAAAATGCATGCTACTTTAAGAATAGAAATTCTTTTAAAAAATACTCATAATCTTTTGCATGCTGAATAGCCACTTTTCAACATTAAATATCTCAGCCAAAAATGCATTTTAAAATTAAGAACCATTTAAATTATACAGCTACTGAAAAAAATAAATAAAGCTTATCTGGAATTACACAGTATGCACTTGAACACTTATATTTCTTTAAAATGGTCAAGACATTTTGTTTTAACCCTGTAAACATGATTTACATATTTTAAAATGATGAGCCATTCTATGCTCTACTGACTATAGTATATACTCTGCCGATATATAAGTAAATATATATATACAGTGAAAGATGAGCGGTAAGTATAATGTATGTTGTTGTTGTTGTCAGGTGCCATGGAGTCAGAACCAACTCATAGCGACCCCATGCACAGCAGAACGAAACAATGTCCGATCCTGGGCCAACCCCACCACCGCTGCCACACTTGATGCCATTAATGATGCCACCTGGCTGATCCATCTCGTTGGGAGTCTTCCTCTTTTTCTCTGTCCCTTCATCTTACCCAGCATGACATCCTTCTCCAGCGACTGTTCCCACCTGACAATATGTCCAAAGTATGAGAGTATAATGTATAAGTAAATATATATATTTACTTATATATATTTATAAGTATAATGAATAAGTAAATATATATATATGACAGACGAGTAGTTGCGGTTGGTTTTAAGTGGAAACTGTCACTTTAAATTTCAAGGAGATCTGTGTGCATGCATAATAGTAGAACCCTCCAGGGGTGGGGGTGGGGTGTCCATTCACTCAGGCATCCCCTCTAGTCACCAGAATGGAGGTGAGCACACAGCGAAAGACCAATGAACAGATACAAAAAAATTGGAAATGCCCACACCTGTATCTCCATGGTTCTGTCAGGTGTTCGTGGCTATTCTGATCCTTTCCCTGATTAGTGTCTCCCAGTGTGGTGGTTCAGGAGCAGCTGAGCATCTTAAATTAGAAAGCAATGGGTTTCTTGATTTTGCTGCAAATTCCCCAAGATGTAAGCCTTTCCAGCTTCTAAATATTCCTTTATATGTGGTTCAGAGTTCTAGCATCCTCCCCTGAGCCTGCTTGATCTGGTATCCTGTGTTGTTGCTGACGGAGCTCCTTTCTGTACTCTACCTGATCTGCCATATTGTTGTCTATCCAGTTTGTTGTACTGTGGTAGCTTGTGAGTTGCTGTGATTCTGAAAGCTATGCCACTGGTATTTTTAATACCAGCAGGGTCACCCATGGTACAGGTTTCAGATGAACTTCCAGACGAAGATAGACTAAGAACAAAGAGTGATGAGCTACTTCTGAATATTTAGTCACTGAAAATCTTATGAATAGCAGAGAAACACTGTCAGATAGAGTGCCAGAAAATGAGACCCTCAGGTAGAAAGGCACTCAAAATGCAACTGGGTAAGAGCTGCCTCCGCAAAGTAGAGTTGACCATGATGTCGTGAATGGAGTAAAACCTATGGGAGAATAGCCCACGGGACCTTCATTTGCTGATGGGGCACAACTCAAAATGAAGAGAAACAGCTGTAAAAATCCATTGAAAATTGGAATATGTAATGTATGAGGTATGACTCTGGGAAAATTGGAAGTTGTCAAAAATGAAATGGGATGCATAAACATCAATATCTTAGGCATTAGTGAGTTGAAATGGACTGGTATTGGCCATTTTGAATCTGAAAACCACATGGTTTACTACTCCAGGAATGACAAATTGAAGAGGAATGGTGTTGTGTTTATTGTAAAAAAGAACATATCCAGATCAGTCATGAGGTACAATGCTGTCTGTGATAGGATGATATCCATGCACCTACAGCGAATACCAGTTAATACCACTGTTATTCAAATTTACGCACCAACCACTAAAGCCATTGAGGATGAAATAGAAGAATTCCACCAACTTCTTCAATCTGAAATAGATCAAACATG
>NW_006408609.1:9666222-9667513 GCF_000296735.1 Chrysochloris asiatica | reverse complement strand
GAGGTCCAAGAGTTGAACAGAAAATTTCAAAGATCAGCTCGAGAAGATAAAACCAAATACTAAAACAAAATGTGCAAAGATTTGGAATCAGAAAACCAAAAAGAAAGAACACGCTCAGCATTTCTCAAGCTCAGGGAACTGAAGAAAAAATTCAAGCCTCGACTTTTAATCATTATTGAAAGATTCTCTGGGCAAATTACTAAATGATGCAGAAAGTATCAAGAGAAGATGGAAGGAATACACAGTCACTGTACCAAAAGGAAATGGTTAATGTTCAAATGTTTCAAGACTTAGCTTATGATCAAGAGCCAACGATACTGAAGGAGGAAGTCCAAAGTGCATTGAAGGAATTGGCAAAGAACAAGGCAACAGGAATTGATGGAATAAAAATTGAAATATTTCAAGAAAGTGAGATGGCACAGGAGGCACTCACTCATGTCTACAGAGAAATTTGGAAGACAATTATCTGGCCAACTGAATGGAAGAGATCCATATTTGTGCCCATTCCAAAGAGAGGTGACTCTATGGAATGTGGAAATCATGGGACAATCTCTTTGATATTCCATGCGAGTAAAGTTTTATGAAAGGTAATACACAAATGGCTACAATCATATATTGACAGAAAACTTTCAGAGGTTCAAGCTGGATTCAGAAGAGGCCATGGAACCAGAGATATCATTGCTAATGTCCGATGGACCTTGGCTGAAAGCAGACAATACCAGTAAGATGTTTACCTGTGCTTTATTGGCTACACAAAGGCATTTGATTGTGTGGATCATGACAAGCTATGGACAACATTGTGAAGTATGAGTATTCCGGAACACTTTATTGTGCTCATGAGGAATCTGCACCTGGAACAAGAAGCAGTTGTTCAAACAGAACGTGGGAACACTGAAAGTTTTAAAATTAAGAAATGTGTGTGACAAGATTGTATTCTTTCACCATGCGTATTCAACTTGTAGGCTGAGCAAATAATCCAAGAACCTGGGTTATATGAGGAAGAATGTGGCATCAGGATTGGAGGAAGACTCATTAGCAACCTGCGATATGCAGATGATACGACCTTGCTTGCTGAAAGTGAAGAGGACTTAAAACATTTACTGATGAAGATCAAAGAGCACAGCCTTCGATACAGATAACATCTCGATGTCAAGAAAACAAAAATCCTCACAACTGGACCAATAAAAAAACATTCTTATCAACAGAGAAAAGATTGAAGTTGTCAAGGACTTTATTCTTCTTGGATCAACTATCAACACTCACGGAAAGCAGCAGTCAAGAAATCAAATGA
>NW_006408609.1:9650797-9664662 GCF_000296735.1 Chrysochloris asiatica | reverse complement strand
TATGGAGAGAAAGAGAGAAGAGAGTGAGAGTCTTGGTGCAGTACTGTAGGATCAACACTTGACTTCAAGGTCGATGTGAACCACAAGGTCAGCAGTTTAAACTCATCAGCTACTCCCTGAAAACACTATACAGGGTTACATAGTTGCTGTGAGATGGAACAGAAACATAGCATATATATTATATATAACATATATCTGTGTTATTGTTGTGTTGTTAGGTATTGTTGAGTCAGTTCCTACTCCTAATGATCCTGATTATGCTTCTGAAGAGTAGCTGGTGGGTTTCAAGCACTGAACTTGTGGTTAGCAGTCCAGTGCTTATTTAGCAGTCCAGTGCTTATTAGACAGTGCCACACCAGAAATACATATATGCTGCTCTGTGCCATCATGTTGTTTCCAACTCATAGAAACCCTGTATAGGGTTTTCGAGGCTATAAATATTATGGTGCATGACCAGGCAATGTTTCATTCTGTTGTGCATAGGGTCACTATTAGTCGGTACTGACTCAGGCACCTAATAACAACAACAACAACAACAACAACAACAACAAATCTTATGAGAGAACAAAGTCTCATTTTTCTCATCAAGAAAATGGGAGAATCACTGTACCAAAGAGATATGGTCAATGTTCAAACATTTCAACTGGTAGCATATGATCAAGAACTGATAGTACAGAAGGAAGAAGTACATGTTTCACAGATGGCATAGTCCCCCCCTCCCCCCCCCCCCAAAAAAAAAAAAAAAAAAAAAAAGTCTCCAGGGATTGACAAAATACAAACTAAAAAATTTCAGCAAAAAGATGCTGCACTGGAGATTCTTACTTATCTTTACCAAAAGATTTGGAAGATAGCTACCTGGTCAACTGATAGAAAGAGATCCATATTTGTGCCCATTCCAAATATAGATGAGCCAATATAACTCAGAAACCATGGAAAAATACCATTAATATCACATGAATATAAAATTTTGCTGAAGGAAATTAAAAAATGATTGCAGCAGTGCATTGACAGGGAACTACCAGAAATTCAAGTTTTATTCCAAAGAGGATATGGAGCTAGGGATATCATTGCTAATATCAGATGGATTGGGGCAATAATTAGAGTATCAGAAAGATGTTTACTTGTGCTTTATAGACTATGCAAAGGTTTTCGACTGTGTGGCCCATGACAAATTGTGACTGATGATGGGAAGAAAGGGTATTAGAGAACACTTGAATGTGCTCAAGTCGATACTGAATGGTTTGTTTTTGTTAGGTGCCATTGAGCCAGTACCGACTCATAGCAACCCTATGCACAACAGAATGAAACTCTGCCCAATCCTGGGCCAACCACATGATTCTTGCCATGCTTGAGCCCATTGATGCTGCCACTTTGCCAAACCATCTCAGTTGGAGGGTCTTCCTATTTTTCTCTGACTCTCCACCTTACCAAACATGATATCCTTCTCCAGCAACTGGACCCTCCTGACAATATGTCTGAAATATGAAAGATGAAGTTTGGCCATTCTGGCCTCCAAGGAACACTCTGGCTGCATGTCTTCCAACAACAATCTGTTTGTTCTTTTGACCTCCCACAGCACTTTCAATATTCTCCTCCAACACCGTAACTAAAAGGCATCAATTCTTTTACAGTCTACCCTATTCACTGTACAGCTTTTGCATGCATATGAAGTTATTGAAAATACCATGGCTTGGGTCAGACGCACCTTAATCCTCAAGCTCTTCAACAATTTAAAAAGGTCTTGTGCAGCAGATTTGCTTAATGCAATACGTCGTTTGATTTCTTGACTGCTGCTTCCATGAGTGTTGATAGTTGATCCAAGAAGAATCAAGTCCTTGACAACTTCAATCTTTCCTCCACTGAAAAGAATGTTGTGTATTGGTCCCGTGGTGAGGAATTGTTTTCTTTACATTGAGGTGCAATCCATACCAAAGGCTGTGGTCTTTTAGCTTCATCAGTAAGTACTTTAAGTCTTTTTCATTTTCAGCAAGCAAGGTTGTATCATCTGCATATTACAGGTTGTTAATGAGTCTTCCTTCAATTCTGATGCCACATTTTCCTTCATATAACCCAGCTCCTCAGATTATTTGCTCAGCATACAGGTTGAATAAATATGGTGAAAGAAGCCAACCCTGACGCACATCTTTCTTAAATTTGAACCATTCAGTGTTCCCATTTTCTGTTCAAACAACTGCCTCTTGGTCCGTGTACAGATTCCTCAAGAGCACAATTAAGTGTTCTGGAATACTCATACTTCACAATGTTGTCCATAGTTTGTCATGACCCACACAATTGAAAGCCTTTAGTAGTCAATAACGCAGAGGTAAACATATTTCTGGTGTTCTCTTCTTTCAGCCAAGATCCATCAGACATAAGCAGTGATAACCCTCTTTCCACGTCCTCTTCTGAATCCAGCTTGAATCCCCTGGAAGTCAATAAATGCTTGCAGCTGTTTCTGTATTACCTTTAGTAAAACTTTTCTAGCATGGGATATTAATGATTTCTACATTCCATTGGGTCACCTCTCTTTGGAATGGGTATGGATCTCTTCCAATCAGTCGGCCAGATAGTTGTCTTTCAAATTTCTTGGCAGAGATGAGTGAGTGCCTCCAGTGCCGCCTCACTTTCTCAAAAGATTTCAATTCGTATTCCATCAATTCCTGGAGCTCTGTTATTTGCCAATTCCTTCAATGCATCTTGGACTTCCTCCCTAAGTATCATTGGCTCTTGATCATATGCTACCTCTTGCAATGGTTGAACATTAGCCATTTCCTTTTGGTACAGTGACCCTGTGTATTCCTTCCATCATCAATTGATCCTTTTTGCATCATTTAATAATGTGCCCAGATAATGAAATAATGAAAGTCGAAGCTTGAATTTTTTCTTCAGTTCTCCCAGCTTGAGAAATGCTGAGTGTGTTCTTCCTTTTGGTTTTCTGACTCCTGATCTTTGCACATAGTGTTGTAATATTTGACTTTGTCTTCTCGAGCTGACCTTTGACTTTTTTTGCTCTTTTACTTCCTCATTTCTTCAATTTGCTTTAGCATCTCTACATTGGAGAGAAAGTTTCAGTGTCTCTTCTGACATCCATTTTGATCTTTTCCTTCTTTTTTGTCTACTTAATGACTTTTTGCTTTCTTTATGTATGATGTTCTTGGTGTCATCCCACAACTCTTCTGGTCTTCAGCCTTTAGTTTTAATGTATCAAGTCTGTTCTTCAGATGATCTCTAAATTTAGGTGGGATATATTCAAGGTCATATTTTGGCTTTCATGGACTTGTTTTCATTTTCTTCAGCTTCAGTTTGAATTGCATATGAGTAATTGATGGTCTGCTCCACAGTCAGCCAAGGGCCTTGTTTTGACTAATGATATAGAGCTTTTCAATCGTCTCTTTCCACAGATGTATTCAATTTCATTTCTCTGTATTCCATCTGGTGAGTTCCATGTGTATAATCGTCTCTTATGCTGTCTAAAGAAGGTATTTGAAATGAACAAATCATTGGTTTTGCAGAATTCCTGTTCTATCACCAAAGTCATATTTTCCAACTAGTGATCCTTCCTCTTTGCTCCCAACCTTTGCATTCCAGTAACCAGTAATGATTAATACCTCTTAATTGCATGTTTGATCAATTTCAGATTAAAGAATTTGGTAGAATTTTTCTATTTCATCCTCACTGGCTTTAGTGGTTGGTGTGTAAATCTGAATAATAGTGGTATTAACTAGTCTTTCCCCTAGGTGTATGGATATTATCCTATCACAAACAGCATTGTATCTCATAATTGATCTGGATACGTTCTTTTTGACAATGAACGCAACGCCATTCCTCCTCAAATTGTAGTTCCTGGAATAGTAAACCATGTGGTCAGAATCAAAATAGCCAATACCAGTCCATTTCATCTCACTAATGCCTAAGATATCGATGTTTATACATTCCATTTCATTTTTGACATTTTCCAATTTTCCTACATTCATACCTTGTACAGTCCATGTTCCAGTTATTAATGGATCTTTATAGCTGTTTCTCTTCATTTTGAGTTGTGCCCCATCACCAAACGAAGTTCTGTGGGCTTTACTCCTGTGGGCTTATTCCATTCACATCATCATGGACAACTCTACTTTGAGGAGGTTGCTCATCACCAGTCAAATTTTGAATGCCGTCCAACCTGAAGGGCTCTGACAGTGTTTCTCTGGTATTCATAAGGTTTTCTGTGACTAAATATTCAGAAGTAGTTTGTCACTCCTTCTTCCTAGTCTGTCTTCATCTGGAAGCTCATCTGAAACCTGTCCACCATGGGTGACCCTACATGTATTTAAAATACCCATGTCACAGCTTCCAGAATCACAGCAAATCAAAAGCCAGCACAGTGCAATAAACTGACAACAAGTGGTTGTTTACAATTAGAAAAAATGTAAATCAAGGTTAAGTCTTTTCACTATATTTATTCAATTTGTATCCAATTTGAGTAAATAATCTGAGAAGCTGGATATTAGGAAGAACGGAACATCAGTATTAGAGGAAGATTCATTAACAACCTGTGATACACAGATAGAACAACCTTGTTTTCCTGAAATAAAAAGGACTTAAAATACTGATGAAGATCAAAGACTACTGCTTTCACTATGATTTGCACCTCAGGTAAAGAAAACAAAAATCCTCACATCTGGACCATTAAATAACAGCATGAAAAATGGAGAAAAAAATTGAAATTAGTAAATACTTCATTTTGCTTGGATCTATAATTAACACTAATGGAAGCAGTTGCCAAAAAATCAAAAGATGTATTTGGTTAGGCAAACGTGCTGCACAAGACCACTTTAAAGTGTTAAAATAAGTAAAGGTATCAGTTTGAGGACTAAGGTGCACCCAACCTAAGTCATGATATTTTCAATTACTTCAGATATATGTGAAAGTTGGACAATGACTAAGAATTGAAGCATTTGAATTATGATGTTGAAGGAGAATATTAAAAGTACCACAGACTTCCAGAAGAACAAACAAATATATGTTGGATGAAGTACAGCCAGAATGTTCTTTAAAAGTCAGAATGGTGAACCTTCATGTTTCATACTTCAGACATGTTGTTAGGAATAACTTGTCCCTAGAGAAATACTTCATGCATGATGAAGCTGAGGGTCAACAAAAAGGAGGAAAACCCCCAATGAGCTGGATTGACACAGTGGCAGTAGTATTGGTTCAAATGTAACAAAAATTGTGAGGTGGGTTCTGTTGTGCTGTTTCTTGTTTTTGATCATTTGCAGGTATTACAGAAGCCTATGTAGTTCTAATGCTACATTCATAACAAATACTTGGAAACATGGCATCACATTTTAAAGAAATGTGTTTAGCCTGTGGATGAAGACTGAGATAATTCCTTGTAGCTTATTCTGAACTTGAACTACAATGTTGGCAGTCCAAACCACCCAACTGCTTCTTGGAATCCATATACAGGTTCACTATGAGTAGGAGTTGACTAGAAGGCACTTAGCAAGAACATCCAAAAAAAAGGTAGCAGAAAGAGTATACCGGTATGTACCACATAATGTCCCTTCTGACGTCATATATGAATTGTCAAGAAGTAGAAACTTTTTTGGATGGACACCAGGAGGTGATATTGAGTTGTGCCCACAGCTGCCATGCTGGCCTGCAGTCACCTCATTGGCACAGCTTGTAGCATTTCCTTCTTCTGGCCATGGTGCGGATATTATCCCTCAACCTGTGGCTTCTGAGCTGCTGCTAGCACAAGCTCTTTCCAGATACTCTGCTCAATCTCTCAGAACTTCCAATTGTAACCAGGTTCCTTGGGACTGTTCAAAGGCAGCCAATTACAGGTGTAAGTTTGCAAACTGAAAGGCTTCAGGCACTAAAGTAGAAACAGAGCATCTTGCATGGGCACTGTTTTGATAATAAATATGCATCAATTATATGCAAACATAGATACTATATTTAATGGTGTTTACTTAACATTCCAATCATTTAACATTCTATTTCACAGAAAATAAAGCAACATATATCTTATGAAGAAAGATATTTTATAAAATATGTTTTAAGAATATAA
The DNA here is from genome assembly GCF_000296735.1 of Chrysochloris asiatica. Taxonomy (NCBI): domain Eukaryota; kingdom Metazoa; phylum Chordata; class Mammalia; order Afrosoricida; family Chrysochloridae; genus Chrysochloris; species Chrysochloris asiatica. The sequence continues at coordinate 9,658,604 of NW_006408609.1, read as the reverse complement.
AATTTTAGAGTTGGAAGGTACTTCTGAAAGTTAAAGTGATTATGTCTTTGCATTCAAGGCTTCATTCATTAATTTAGTGTAATTCATAAACTTTAGGAAAGGTTTTAGCTTTACTCCCTCCTTCTCTTCCATTTGGAGACTACCATTCTTTGATTGCAAGGAAATAGCTGTCTATCCTTACTGACTTTGTTTGCTACAAAGTTCTACACATAATTTGAGTAGATCCACCTTACCTGAGAGTTGAATAGCATGATTATGTTTCTAAAATTCTTGAGTCATTTGGATTGGGCACTGTGCTAATAAGGCTAGAGCAAATTATTTTGTATTTTATGCACTCTCCAGGCCTCTTAACTTCTGTCATTGATCTCATAGAGAGGTTAAAAGAAGTATCCAACACCTCTGAAAAACAAGTGACTGCATGGGCCTTATTCATGGATCTATGTCATTTGCATCATTAAAAAAAATTGTGACAAAATATATTTAACATATATTTGCATTTGAATCATTTTAACATGTACAAGTCAGAGGCATTAATTTATTTATAATGTTGTGCAATCCCCATCACTGTCAATTTGCAAAGTTTTCATCACTCCAAACAGAAACTCTGTACCCATTAAGCAATAATTCTCCATTATCATTCTCCAACTCTGATAATATCTAGTCTACTTTCTGTCTTTATAAAAAATTCTATTCTAGATACTTTGTTTAAAAGGAATCATACAATTTTGTTTCACTTATATCTGAATGATTTCCATTACAATAATATTTTAAAGGTCCATCCACATTTCAGTATGCAAAGAAATTTCTTATATGGATGGAAGATATTCAAATGCATCACATTTTGCTTATCCATTCATTTGTTGGTGGACATTTGGGGTATTTCCAATAGCTGGGTATTTTGAGTAATGTTATGAATTGCTGTTGTTGTTATTAAGTGCCATTGAGTCGATTCAGACTCATAACGACCCTGTACGGGTTTCAGAAGAACAGCTGGTGGATTTGAACTGCTGGCCTTGTGGGTCACAGTTTAGTTCTTATCCTCGCATCACACCAGGAGTCCATTGTTGTAAACATTGATAAATAAATATCTGTTTGAGTTCCTGTTCACAATTAATTGTTGCATATGCCTAGTAGTATGTTTTGAATTGAATTGTGTTCCCCAGGAAAATATGCTGACCTTCTAACCCACAGTACCAATGAGTATGATCTAGCTCAAAAGTAGGGTCCTTAAAGATGATATCAGTTAAAACGAGGGCACACATCAGTTAAGTATGCGTGGTGTCCTTATGAAAGAAAAGAGATACAGAGAATTACACTGAGGAAGATAGCCATGTGAAGAAGGAAACAGAGATTTGGAGTGATGTGTCTATAAGTCAAGCAATGCCAAAGATCATCAACTGTCAACAGAAACTCGGAGAAAGACAGTCTCACTAAAAGTCTTCAGAAGGAATCAACACAGACAATAATGATTTTTACTCTCATCCCTCCAAACTGTTAGACCTTAAGTTTATGTTCTTATATTCCACTCAGTTTGTGATACTTTGTTATGGTAGCTCTAGAAAGCAAATACAGAGTGGAACAGTAACTTTTTGAAGAGCATCAGTTTTGTACAGGGAGGCCAGCACATGAGGATAATCTGTTGCAGGCTACCACAAAAGTGTTATTATTAAGAGATGCATTAACCCAGACTTGCCCTGGGAGTTGTCCTTCCTCACCATTCTACTTCCTTTTCAATAAATGCAGTAGAAGGAACAGGATGTTAGAGGTGGGTAATCATGATTACCAAAAAATCCTGAATCACCACAAATGCATCAAGATGGAATCATTTCAACAGGACAACCTCCTAAGTTTTAACATGTTTTTAATGTCAGGTGAACTCTGAAATATGCTTATTTGAATTCAAGACAAACATCATCTGAATTGCATAAATATTTACTTTAGTATAAGATTCTTGTAGGATTTATACCATCCCAGCTGACATGAGCACAGGGGATGGGAAGCATGACTAAGGTAAGCTTATTCACTGCCAATTCCCTCTCCGGTCACTGAGCTCCGTAATTAATGAAGAATCAACATCCAGTGCCAATAGTCAGGGTTTCCCTTGAGATTTCTGAGTGAGGGCGTATTTTAATGTCAATTCTCTTTGCCACCTGCTTTACATCTAATCTGCTGCTGTTGCTGCTATTGTTCTTGTCTTTATTGGAACTTCTTTTTTTTCCAAATGTTTATATGGTAAAATTATTTAAAACCTGTTAGTGTATGAAGCATATCAGATGCTCAATAGTAAATGGGGTTAACAACACTAAAGGAACATTAATTAGTGAGGGCCCAACAGATTGGTATTGCCCTTAACAAAATAAAATCCACTATCATTGAATTGATTCCAACTAATGGAGTCCTGGTATGGCAGTGTAGGATAAGCACTGGATGGTTAATCACAAGGTCGGCGATTCAAATCTCCCAGCTGGTCCTCAGACCCTGTACAGGATCAGAATTGATTTGACAACACTTAACAACAACTCATAGCCACCCTATTGTAAATCTTTGTAGAAGCAGATAGCTTAATGTTTTTCCCATGCAATGACTGGTGGATAGAGAGAAAAGAAAAGACCCAAATGGATGTCAGAAGACTGTATTCTGACATCCATTTGGGTCTTTTCTTTCCTTTCAATCTTTAAATAACCCTTTTGCTTTTTTAAATGTATGATGTCATACAACAAATCATCTGGTCATTAGTTCTCATGGTATTAAATTTATCCTTGAGATGGTCTCTAAGTTCATGTGGAATATGCTCAGGTAGTATTTGGCTTTCCTGTACTTGTTTTAATTTTCTTCAGCTTCAACTTGAACTTGCATATAATCAATTGATAGTGTCCTCTGCAATTGGCCCTAGTCCTTCTTCTGACTTATGACATTGAACTTCTCCATTATCTCTTCCTTAGATGTTGATTTAATTCCTGTGTATTACATCTGGCAAGGTCCATATGTATAATAATTAGTGTTGTTTAAAAAAAAAAAGTTATTTCCAATGAATAGTTCATTGATCTTGCAAAACTCTATCTTGTGATCTCTGTGTCATTTGTATTACCACAACCATATTTTCAACTTTATTTCCAACTTTTGCATTCCAATTACCAGTAGTTACCGATGAATTTTGGTCACATGCTTGATCAATTTTAGATTTCAGAAGTTGGCAAAAATCCTCAATGTTTTCATCTTTGTCATTAATGATTGGTAGGCAAATTTGAATCATAGTAGTAATTGTCTTACTTGTAGGTCTATTGCTACTATTCAACCATTGACAGTATTGTACTTCAAGATAGAATTTCATTTCAATAATTTTTTTGTTGTTGATGAACACTACACCATAATTTTTCATTCCCAGCATAGTAGATTATATATTTATCTGATTCAAAATAACCAATAATAGTCCATTTCAACTCACTAATGCCTAAAATACTGATCTTTATGTATTCCATTTCATTTCTGAAGACTTCTAATTTTCTTACATACATTCCATATTCAAATTATTATTGGAAGGTTGCAGCTCTTTTTTTCTCATGGTGTGTCATGCCATATCAGCAAATTAAGGTTCCAGAAACTTGACTCGACCACCACATTAAGGTTCACTCACTTGGAGGAGACAGTTATTTCACAGTCATATCTTGAGTGCCTTTCATCCTGATAGGATCTTCTTCTGACAGTATATCAGATAATACCCTGCTGCTATTTAAAATGTTTCCACAACTCAATTTTTTCAAAAAGTAGATCACCAAATCTTTTTTTACAGCTTGTCTTTGTTTAGAAGCTTTACTAAAGCTTATACACAGGGGGAGACCCTACTGGTATTTTAAAAACTCAAGGCATAACTTCCAATATCACAGAAACAAGAAAGCCACCATAGTACAAGAGTGACTGACAAGTGGTGGTAATAAAAATTTTTTTCTTTTTTTTTTTCCTTTTTTATTATTTTTAAGTAAAGGTTTACAAAGCAGATCATCAGTTTTTTTATTTAATAGCTCATACACATTTTGTTTTATCTCAATGATTACAATCCCCTTCCTGTTTTCATTCCTCTTTCTTTCCTAATGCTACTGAACTCTATATTAGGTAGATGTACCCTTTTGATCTCAGATGGTTGGTTATTAAAAGGTGCTCATGAACTCACTAGTGTTATTGTTCCCTTTACGGTGATGGTGGTGGTTATGTGCCATGAAGTCGGTTTTGACTAATAGTGACTCTGTTTAGGATTTCTGAGGCTATTAAACATTATGGGAGCAGGAAGCATCATTTTTCTCCCTAGGAGTTACTGGAGTTTTGAACTGCTAACCTTGTTATCAGGACGACTTGTAACCCACTGTATACCAGAGCTTCCTTTGTTGTTGTTGTCTTTTTATGTGTCATCGAGTCGGTCCCAACCCATAGTGACCTTGTATAGGGTTTCCAAAGAGTGGCTAGTGAGCTTGAACTGGTGACTTTGAGGTTGAAACTGACAATGCAGTCCAGCGCTTTAACCCATAGCGCCACACCAGTACTCTGAGCTCCCTTTATAGACCTATATGTTGTTTGACTGAAAATTGAGCCACAGGGTTCATTTCCAGACCTAAAGGGTGATTTAGGGTGTTAGATTTGGGTTTCCTCCAATCTCAATCCAATTTGTAAGCCAAGTGTGGCATTGTAGGATCAGCATTAGACTGAACCACAAGACTAGCCGTTCAAACCCACCTGCTGTTCCTCATAAACCCTATACAGGGTCACTATGAGATGGAGCCCACTTGATGGTACTTAACATACACACACACACACACACACACACACACATACACACACATATATAATTTTGAATCCTCAGGACAGGTAGAGACCAATAATTGCACCTGAGATGGTCTGAGTTTCTAAGGTCCTAGCTACTACTCATTCAAGTAGGATGTATAGCATTGTCTTTGTAGAATATGTTATGCCAATTGACCAAGGTGATCCTGAGACTATGGTCCAGAGCCACCAGGTATAAAAACTCATTCACTCATGGAGTTGGGGAATATCTAAGATGTTTCCATAATTCTGCTCCTGTATGCCCCACCACATTCATGGATATGCTTATAGAAAACCCATGTACAGATAACCTTTGTCTAGCCTTTGTATATGGTGGTTATACTATCACTCTCCTTCCCACAACCATTCAGCCTGTGTATCTAATCACTGTTACTATATTGTTGTTGTTCTTGTTGTTGTTATGTTCCGTGAAGTCAATTCCGACTCATAGTGACCCTCTACAGGGTTTCTGAGGCTGTAAATCTTTACGGGAGCAGAAAGCCTCCTCTTTCTCCCATGGAACAGCTGGTAGTTTCAAACTGCTGATCTTGCGGTTCAAAGCCCAATTCATGGCCACTACGCTCCCGGAGGATTGTGCATATAAAAGTATTTATCTCAGTTCCCTTTTACTCTTGCTCCTCTCCCCCCATATCTTCCCCTACCTTCATCATTCTTCTGCCAACTTCTCTCTTGTTGTTTATTGTCTTCTCCTTCACCCAAATTAACACATGTCTGCTTTCAAGTCTTGGTGTGGTGTTATAGGATAAGCACTGGACTGCTAACTGTAAGGTTGTTAGTTCAAACCCAACAGCTACTCCTTGGAAACTCTATACAGAACCAACTTGTTAGCACTTAATAACAACAACAGCCTTCTAGTCAGTGAACGACTCCACCTTCCCTCACACCTCAGAATCCTGGTGTGACACTGTTAGATAAGTACTGGACTACTAATCACAAGGACAATAGTTTAAACCCACCAGTTGCTCCTCTACAAGGTAGCCATGAGTTGGAACAAACTCAATGGCACTTAACAACAGCAACCACCAGCTCATCTCTTAAAACCATTAAAGAATGTTCCTTTTAATGTGAAAACATTTTGTTGGCTTTTTATAATAGTGATCTCACACAATATTTCCACCACTCGTCTATCAGTTTGTCATACTGTAATGGCTTATGAGTTGCTGTGATTCTGAAAGTTATGCCACTGGTATTTTAAATACCAGCAGGGTATACAACCTTGTTTACTGAAAATGAATATGACTTAAAACATTTACTGATGAAGATCAAAGAGCACAGCATTCAATATGGATAACATCTCAATGTAAAGAAAACAAAAATCCTCACAAATGGGACAATAAACAACATTCTTATCAATCCTCACAAATGGGACAATAAACAACATTCTTATCAACAGAGAAAAGATTGAAGTTGTCAAAGACTTCATTCTTCTTGAATAAACTATCAACACATATGGAAGTAGCAGTCAATAAATCAAATGATGTATTGCATTGGACAAATCTGCTGCACAGGAACTTTTTAAAGTATTGAAGAGCAAAGATGTCAGCTTGAGGACTAAGGTGCGCCTGACCCAAGCCATGGTATTTTCAATAACCTCATATACATGCAAAAGCTGGACAGTTATTACGGAAGACCATAGAAGAATTGATGCTTTTGAGTTATAGTGTTGTAGGAGAATACTGAAAGTGCCATGGCCTGTCAAATGAACCAATAGATCCATATGGAAGAAGTGCAGCCAGAGTGCTCCTTAGAGGCCAAGATGGCCAACATTTGTCTCTCATACTTTGGACACATTGTCAGGGGGGACCATTCACTGGAGAAGGATATCATGTTTGGTAAGGTGGACAGTCATAGAAAAAGAGGAAGACAGACCCCCAACGAGATGGATTGGCCAAGTGGCAGCATCGATGGACTTAATAGTGGCAACAGTAGTGAGGTTGGCCCAGGACCAGGCAGTGTTTCGTTCTGCTGTCTGTGCATAAGATTGTGATATGTTGGTACAGTCTTGATGGCACCTAACAGCATAACAACAACAGGGACACCCATGGTGGACATGTTTCAGATGAGCTTCCAGACGAAGATAGACGAGGAAGAAGGAGTGACAAACTACTTCCAAATATTTAGTCACTGAAAACCTTATGAATAGCAGAGAAACACCATCAGATATAGTGCCAGAAAATGAGTCATTCAGGTTGGAAGGCACTCAAAACTCAACTGGTAAGATCTGCCTACTTAAAGTAGAGTTGACCATGATGATGTGAATGGAGTAAAGCCTGAGGGAGAAAAGCCCGGGGGACCTTTATTTGCTGTGGGGCACAGTTCAAAATGAAGAGAAACAGCTGTCAACATTCAGTGAAAATCAGAACATGGAATGTACAAAGTATAAATCTGGGAAAATTGCAAGTTGTCAAAAATGAAATGGAACACATAAACATTAATATCTTAGGCATTAGTGAGCTGAAATGGACTGGTATTGGCCATTTTGAATCTGATGACTGCTTAGTTTACTATGCCGGAAATGACAAACTGAAGGGAATGGTGTTGCATTCATTGTCAAAAAGAACATAGCCAGATCAGTCATGAGATACATTGCTGTCTGTTATAGGATAATAGACATGTGCCTATAGGGAAGACCAATTAATATCCCTATTATTCAAATGTACGCACCAACCACTAAAGCTAGTGAGGATGAAATAGAAGAATTCTACCAACTTCTTCAATCTAAGATTTATCAAACATGCAATAATGATGTATGGATCATTACTGGTGATTGGAATGCAAAGGTTGGGAGACAAGAAGAAGGATCAGTAGCTGGAAAATATGGCCTTGGTGATAGAAATGGTGCTGTAGAACACATGATAGAATTCTGCAAAATCAGTGATTCAAATACCTTCTTTAGACAGCATAAGAGACAACTATACACATGGACTTCACCAGATGGAATACATAGAAATCAAATTGACTACATCTGCGGAAA
>NW_006408609.1:9641667-9649277 GCF_000296735.1 Chrysochloris asiatica | reverse complement strand
TTTGGAAGACAACTATCTGGCCGATTGATTGGAAGAGATCAGTATTTGTGCCCATTCCAAAGACAGGTAACCCAATGGAATGCAGAAATCATCTGACAATCTCTTTGATATCCCATAAGAGTAAAGTTTTATTAAAGGTTATATAGAAACAACTGCAAGCATACATTGACAGAGAACTTCCAGAGGTTCAAGCCGGGTTTAGAAGAGGCCATGGAGCGAGGGATATCATTGCTGATGTCTGATGGATCTTGGCTGAAAGCAGAGAATATCAGAAAAATGTTTACCTGTGCTTTATTGATTACACAAGGCTTTTGATTGTGTGGATCATGGCAAGCTGCAGACAACATTGGCAAAGTATAAGTATTACGGAGCACTTAATTGTGCTCATGAGGAATCTATACCTGGCCCAAGAGGCAGTTGTTCGAATGGAACATGTAAAAATTGAATGGTTTAAAATTTAAAAAGTGTGCAACAAGGTTGTATTCTTTCACCATACGTATTCAACCTATATGCTGAGAAATAATCTGAGAAACTGGGTTATATGAAGAAAAATGTGGCTTCAGGATTGGAGGAAGACTCATTAACAACCTGTGATATGCAGATGATACAATCTTGCTTGCTGAAAGTGAAGACTTAAAAGATTTACTGATTAAGATCAAAGAACGCCGCCTTCTGTATGGATTACATCTTACATTGAGATGTAAGAAAACAAAAATCCTCACTACTGGACCAATAAACAACATTCTTATCAACGGAGACAAGACTGAAGTTATCAAGGACTTGGATCAAATAATCAAATATCAATACTCCTGGAAGCAGCAGTCAAGAAATGAAATGACATATTGCATTATGTAAATCTTCTGCACAAGACCTTTTTAAAGTATTGAAGAGCAAAGATGTCAGCTTGAGGACTAAGGTGAACCTGACCCAAGCCTGACCCAAGCCATAGTATTTTCAGTAACCTCATTTGGATGCGAAAACCATAGAAGAATTGACACATTTGAATTATGGTGTTGGAGGAGAATATTGAAAAAGAACCAATAAATAAATTTTGGAAAAAGTGCAGCCAGAATGCTCCTTGGAGTCTAAGACGGCCAAATTTCATCTCTCATACTTTGGACATATGTCAGGGTCAGGAGAGACCAGTCACTGGAGAAGGATATCATGTTTGGTAAGGTGGAGGGTCAGAAAAAAGAGGAAAATCACCAACAAGATGGATTGGCCAAGTGGCAGCATTGATGGACTCAAGCATGGCAATAGTAGTGAGGTTGGCCCGGGGTCAGGCAGTGTTTCTTTTGCTGTGCTTAAGGTAGCTATGAGTCATTACCGACTCGATGGCACCTAACAACAACAACAACATACAATATTTATCCTTTAGTGATTGACTAATTTTTCAGCACAATGTGTTTCAGGTTAACCCATGTCATGAGGTGTTTTGCAGATTCATAGTTATTCTTTAAGGTGATGGAGTATTCCATTGTGTGTATGTACCAAGGTTTGCTTATCCACTCTTCCTTTGTCTGGCATTTAGGCTGTCTTCAACTTTCTGCTGTTGTGAATGTTACTATGAACATGCACATGCATAGTCTATTTGTGTCATGGTTCTTACTTCTCTAGGTTATGTGCAAAGTAGGAATATTGTACAACTCATACTGAGGAGGGCCAGCTCTAAACATCCTTTAATAATCAGACTGTGGAATACATGAAGTATGAAAATTGAAAGCTGTCAAAAATGAAATGGAGTGTATAAACATTGGTATCCTAGGTATTAGTGAGCTGCAATGGGCTAGTACTGACCATTTGAATCTGACAATTATATGATTTACTATGCCGGGAATAACAAATTGAAGAGGAATGGCATCAAATTCATCATCAAAAAGAACATTTCAAGATCTATCTTGAAGTATAATGCTGTCCATGATAGGATAATATACACACACCTACAAGGAAGAAAAACTAATACCACTATTATTCAAATTTATGCATCAACCACTAGAGCCAGTAATGATGAAATTGAAGAATTTTACGAAGGTTTTCAGTAGGAAATTGATTAAACATGCAACCTATGTGCATTGTTAATCACTGCTGATTGGAATGCAAAGGTTGGAAACAAAGAGAAAGCAGTAGTAGGTGGAAAATATCGCCTTGGTGATTGAAATAATGCTAAAGATCGTATGCTAGAATTTTGCAAGACCAATGACTTCTTCATTGCAAACACATTATTTAAAAAAAGCAACAACATAAAAGATGACTATACATATGGATCTCACCAGATGGAATACACAGAAATGAAATTGATGAATTTGTCATCAGTGAAAACAAGACGAGTTGCAGACTGTGGAACAGACAATCAATTGCTCAAGCAAGTTAAGGTTGAGGAAGAAAAAAAAAAAACAAAACTTTTTTAAGTTCACAAGAGTTGAAATATGACTTTGAATACATCCTACATGAGTTTAGAGATCATCTGAAAAGCAGATTTGATGAACTAGACATTAATGAGTGAAGACCAGAAGAGTTGTGGGATGACATGAAGAACATCATAAAGAAAGCAAAAGATTATTAAGAAGACAAGAAAGAAAGAAAAGATCAAAATGGATGTTAGAAGAGACACTGAAAGTTGCTTTCCAGTGTAGAAATGGTGAAGCAAATGGAAGAAATGAGGAGGTAAAAGTACTGACCAGAAAAAATTCTGAAGATAAACTCAAATGCTATAATGAAAAGTGCAAAGACTGGGATTAAGAAAAATAAAAGGGAAAAACACACTCAACGTTTCTCAAGCTAAGGGAACTGAAAAAAAATTTAAGCCTCAATTTACAATATTGAAGGATTCTCTGGGTAAAACATTGAATGATCCAGAAAGCATCAAAAGAAGATGGAAGGAATACATAGATTCATCACACACTCACACACACACACACACAAAGTCAATGTTACACCATTTCAAGAGGTAGCATATAATCAAGAGACAATGATACCAAAGGAAGAGCTATGCTGGAGGCATTGTCAAAGCAAAAGGCTCTGGAATTAATGGAAAACAAATTGAAATCAGTAAACTGAGGCAGAACTGGAAGAACTCACTCATCTAACGCCAAAAAATTTGGAAGACAGCTACCTGGCCAACTGATTGGAAGAGGTCTATATTTATGTTCTGTTCATTGCAAAGATAGAAGACTCCAACAAAATGCAGAAATCATCAGACAATATCATCAATAAGCATGTAAGTAAAGTTTTGCTAAAGATAATTTTAAAATGGCTATAGGCATTGCTGGTGACAGCATCCGCAAGTACTGAGAAGCTGTGGCCCTGTGACAAAATGGATGAAAATCCAACCCTGAGGCCCTCTTCAGAATTGCGAGCCATGGACCCTGACGGCCAAGGAAGTGACCTCCTGAAGTCTCAGGTTCATAGGCTTTTTGCGAACTCACTGGATGGCTACCTCTGTACAATTTCTTCTAGTCTCATATTGTTCATTCTGTATTTGTTCTTCATGTTCTTAACTCCGGTAATTGTAGCTTCTGGGAAAATGGTTTCTTTTGATATCAATGTATGTAATGCCTCTTTTAGTGACACTACTTTGAATGTCACTGCCTTAAAAGTATTAGCAGTGCGTGAGGTCTTGGGAACAGATCTCTTTGAGGGACAGGCGGTGGCCACCTGGGAGGCATGTCAGAACTGCTCGTTATCTAACTATTTAGTTATGTTTGATATTAACTTAAAGCATGAACTTTTGATGTCCATGAACAACAATGGGACAGAAACCCCTTCTAGAGCTGAGGCAGTAAAGCTTCCTCATATGACTCAGGGAAAGCAGGAACATATATAATGAGATTATGAGAAAAGGTTTTGGAGAAAAACTGCCCAGAATTTGCAATTGGAATGGAATGGTAAATTCCGGGAATATTTGATTAAAGGACGATAGTGGCAGCCCCCTCAAGCCACCCCCGGGCATAATCAGTTTAATCCAGAGGCTCTTCTTCCCTCTGAGGGTATAGTAAACATTGTAGCATTTGGATATGGAACATGGAATGAGGAAAAGGAAGGTGAAGGCAAAACCTCACCTTCATTAGAAAGGTTAAAACCTGTTTCTCACCTTCCCTGGAGCTACAGAAGTAAGGAAGAAAGGATTATTAGTCAACAGATAATCTGTAATAGCTTGCTTGATCTTTTCATATGGAAAAAAGGATTTTAGGTTATCATGAGAAGCATGATGCCCTTGATAAGCTATTTTAAGATAAAACCTGTGAATCATCGTGTCCTATCTCAAAAGAACAACCACATTTTTTTCATTTTTCTCTTTTGTGTCAAGTTCCTCCTTGATAAGAATAAAAGACTGGGGTAGAATTAGTTCTCTGTGCATTCTTGGCAGCAGGACTATCTGCCTGTCAGCTTGCATCCACTCTGGTCTCCGAGTGTTTCTTTCTCTTTCACCTCTCCAGACATCCCACCTTCGTGTACTCACTCCCTTGTCGAGGCTGGACCCCGGCAGGTATAATGGCAGTTTAAGGAAAAGTGTTGTGAAGAACTTCACCAGCAATAACACAGAATACTGGCTGGAGCATGTTCAGGGATGGTCCCAGAACTCAGAACTACATATAAAAAAATATGTAGAAAGTTTGACGAAATATTCCAGCCAGTGAAATTTGTAGCAAAAGCAAGAAAACTGGTACTTTCTGATCAGCTGGTTCCATGGCTCCTGGAGTGGCCATCTTGGGCTTTATGGAACAGGTGAAGGATCAGAGCAGTTCTCCCAATGCAGACACCTGACCCATCCTGGGACATGAAGGTGTGGCCAATTCTTTTCTCTCTGTTCATTGGTCTCTTGCTCTCTGCACACCTCCATTCTGCTGAAAAGAGGGGGTGATTGAGTGAATGGACACCCCCCCTGTCCCCAAAGGGATTTACTATGCATGTGATAAGATCTGCTCAGCAGAATCTAAAAGTTCTGCTTAAAACCAAATGGCGGATGAGATAGAGACAGTGATGATGACATGGAGTGATGAAGTGACAGGGGACCTTGGACCCAGAGAGGGAAAGGGACTGTGGGCCTAAAACTGGGGGAGGAGGGGAAAGTGTAGAGGGCGGGTTTCTGGGATATACCTTTTGGGTGGTTGATGATGCATGGAGGGGATTGGAACCATGGCAGTGAAATGATATTAGATGGAATGAATGTAAAACTAAAGTTTTCCCATGTAAACTATCATATAATTCACAATAAAACATTTAAAAAAAAAATGGCAGAGCAAAATCGATACAGCTGGCATTGCTTTGTTAATCACTACGAAAAAGCCTTGAATGGGGGTTGTGTAGTGGGAAAGAGACAGTCTAAAAAGGAAATAGGCAGAAAATTAAATCCTAAGTGATATCATAAGGACCAATAGTGGCATCTTGAAAATTCTCAGGCAGCTTTGAAGGTAAGAAGCTGAGAGAGGGACATTAAAGTCATACTCATATTTGGCTATAGAATTTTTTTTCCTCTTTAATGCAATTATAGATATAGTATCCAATCTGATTTTGTTTGCTGTTGCTGTTTTGTTTGTTGGTCCTCTTTTTACCATTAGGGGGCTCTTTCTTTCCCTACATTACCCAAGAAGAGACAGAAAGTATGGTCATATAATTAAGCTACAATCACACCATATACAATTCCACCATCCAGGCAAGAACCAATGTTGTTGTTATGTGCCGTGGAGTCGGTTCTGACTCATAGCGACCCTGTTCAGGGTTTCCGAGGCTGTAAATCTTTACGGGAGCAGAGAGCCTCATCTTTCTCCTGTGGAACAGCTGGTGGTTTCGACCTGCTGACCTTGCAGTTTGCAGCCCAATTCGTAACCACTACGCTACGCAAGAACCAATACCAGATAGGGAGCTAACAACTGCTAAGTTACTTTGAGTTGAGTAATTTAAAAAAAGTGAAAAAAGGAAGCCCATCTCCTGATCACATCTACCTGGAGGCAGTAAAAACTCATAATAAAACATCAACATACATTCATCTAATTATTGAAATCACAGCTAACTATTGAGGATGCCCAAGAAACAGCTGACAGCACATGTCCAGAAATAAGATAGAGTGACTGAAACAAATGAGTAGGAGACAGACCTAGACATCACATTGGAAGGAGGGCAGGCTTTGGAAATGCCTGAGAAGGAATTCAGGAAAATGATATTGAGATACAGTCAAACACTTGACAGAGGGTTTGAGAAAAATAAGGTAGGAAGAAGTCAGGAAAGCACTACAGGAACAATCAAATAAGATAAACAGAGCATAAGAAACCATTCAAAACCTGCAAAAAGAGGTTCAAATGATTAATAATAAAGTATCAGAAATGTTGGACAACATGAAGAGAAATAACTTAAGAATTATTGGCATTCTGGAACAGGAAGGGTCACACAAGTCCACAGAGGAGATAGTTGAAGAGCTACTTGAAGAAGATTTCCCTAACATCCTGAAAAATGAAAAGATAAGCATACAAGAAGCTGAATGGACCCCAGGAAGGATAGACCCTAAAAGTAAATCACCAAGACATATAAAAATCAAGCTCTCCAAAATCAAAGACAAGGAGAGAATCCTGAAAGTAGCTACAGAAAACAGAAGTGTTACATACACAGGCAAACAAATCAGAGTAAACTCTGATCTCTAAGCAGAATGCATGCAGGCAAGAAGGCAACGGGGAGACATATATAAAACCCTGAAAGGAAAGAAAAAAACTGCCAACCAAAAATTATCCACCCACAAAATTTGTAAATCAAATATGACAGTGTAATAAAAACATTTCAGTATAAATAGAAGCTAAGGGATTTTATCAAAACCAACCCAATGCTTTAAACATCCTAAAGGGAGTTCTTTGGACTGAAAACCAACAAGAACAGACAAGAAACAGAGACTAACATACATGCAAGCACCACCCCAAACTCAATTGACAAATGGAAGTTTACAGAGCAGAATAAAACTATAAGAATGGTTTCAGGGGATCAGGGAGGTAAGTTTATGATCAAAATAATTACAATGTGAAAGATGGTAAAAACATAGGAACAGAGGTCCAGGTGGTGAGGAGGTAAGGTATAATTAAGCTAAAATAGACTGTTTCAAATGGAGGGAAAAGTTAGTAGAATATAATGTAACATCAAGGAAAATTAATACTTCACAACATACCAAGAAAATGAAAATCCAAGAATAACATAGAAACATTAAAACTATGAGGGAACTGACTAGAAATAACAAACAAACAAACAAACAAAAAACAACCTGAACTCAGCACAGGAAGGCATGCAGAACAAAGAAACCAGCAGCACCACAAAAAACAAAATAAAACAAAACATAATGGCAGAAATTAATTCACACCTATCAAAAATTACACTTAATGTCAATGGATTAAATGCACCAGTTAAGAGATGGAGAGTGGCAGAATGGATAAGAAAACAAGATTCTTCAATATGCTGTCTGTGAGAGACACACTTTACACACAAAGACAAAACAGATTAAAAGTTAGAGGTTGGAAAAAAACAACAACATATCAAGCTAATTGCAATCAATAACAAGCAGGAGTGGCAAAACTAATCTATGATAAAATAAACTTGAAGGCAAAAACCAACATAATAGAGATGAACATTATCTC
>NW_006408609.1:9639826-9640776 GCF_000296735.1 Chrysochloris asiatica | reverse complement strand
AATCAACAGGACAAGAAGTTGGTTTTTTGAAAGAATAAATGGCAAATCTAACAAAAGAAAAGGGAGAAGACAGAATAACATGCATAAGAAACCGCATGTGTGATGTCCCAACAGAACCAATAGAAATAAAAGGATAACAACAGACTATTATGAAGAGTTGTGCTCCAACAAACTTGAAAATCTCGAGAGATGGATACATTTTTAAAAGAGTATGACCTACCTAAATTTACACAGAGTGAAGTAGAAAACTCAAACAGACCTATAACAAAGGAAGAAATTGACCAGATCATCAAAAATCTCCCAACAAAAGAAGTCCAGGTCCAGGTGGCTTCAATGGTGAGTTTTAACAAATACTCAGGGAAGACCTATCACCAATTCTACTCAACTTATACCAGAATATAGAAGAGGATAGAAAACTTCCTAATATATTCTACGAAATAAGCATAACCGTCATACCAAAAACAGGGAAAGGCAAAAGAGAAAATTATAGACCAATATCTCTCATGAACATAGATGCAAAATTCTCAACAAAATCCTAGCCAAAAGAATTCAACAGAACATCAAAAAATAATACATCATGATCAAGTGGGATTCATATCAGAGATGCAAGGACAGTTCAACATTAGAATAACAATCATTGTAATCCACCATATAAATAAGAAAAAGAAAAAGAACCACATGATCATATTGAATGATGCAGAAAAAGCATTTCACAAAATCCCAAATCCAACATTCCATTCCTGATAAAAACACACAATAAAGTAGGAATTGAAGGGAAATTCCTCAACATAATTAAGACCATATATACAAGGAACCAGACAAGGATGCCCTGTATCACCTCTCCTATTCAATATTGTTTTGGAAGTCTTAGCCAGAGCTATAAGGCAAGATAGGGAAATTAAAGGCATCCAAATTGGCAAAGAGGAAGTAAATCTCTGTCTAATTGTAAA
>NW_006408609.1:9628111-9636910 GCF_000296735.1 Chrysochloris asiatica | reverse complement strand
GCAGCAATGAAGAAATGGGCTGAGTTCAACCATGTTCCACAGACTCCTGTTGACCTGGAGAAAAGAGAGAGAAGAAGGGCTGGTTGGTCCAAAGTGTGGTGGGACCCAGGGACTACTGAACCAAAGGACAAGGACATAGCTATGGAGGGTTAGAACTGAGAGTGAAGCATCCAGATAATATGAATTGAGGGAGAAGCACAAGAATGTCCAAATAATATACATTTGACATAGCCTCGATGATTTGACAATCAGAACTCAACTACAGGAAAATAAAAATAAAAATTTTGATAAAGGAAACAAGTGTAAATTGCTACAATTTGATAAGCTTGACCTATACTTATGTATGTTGTAGTTCAAAATAACAACTGAGTGGAAAGGAGTCTTCATATCAAGTATCAATGCTATACCCTCTCAATACAGGGTAAGTAGGGAGGGGCAACTTAGATATTGGCTACCTAAAATGGGGGCCTATACAGGCATGAAATGACTAGCTTACAAGTTTTCAAGAGGAGGTTTAGTTTAAAACTGTGCAGGGGAAGTTAGAGTCTCCACTGAATAGTTTTCATCTTGCCTAGATGGGTCTGGTGAAAGGAGATGGTGATAAGATACTTATGATTCAATAGTGAGTAATTGTTATCATAACTAATTGTGACTGTTATAACTCAAAACGTAGAAGTTTTGTTACAAAAAAGGGGGAGTAATTAGTTAATCTTAACAGTCCAGAGGACCCAGGATCACCAAAGGAGAAGAGCAGGAGACGAATTTTGGACCCTATCCAGAGATTCAGCAACATCAGAGATGGAGGCAGAGACGAGGACATGGAGAGAGAGAGAGCAGCTGAGGACTCTAGACTCATGGAAAGAGAAAGAGTGAGTGCTGGCAGCCATGAAGCAGTCTTGCAGTATGTGCTCTTTGGTTGTTTAAATTGTTACATAATTCTGATTGTTTTTGTGTACATCCCCTCTTCCATACATACATACATGCATACATACATACATGAATGATGGAAAGAAGCAAAACTCTTGAACGACAATGCATGAAGGAGATTGTAATCATTGCAATGTAACAATGGTGTAAAACCAGTGTTCTCCCATGTAAATTATCACTCAATTCACAATAAAAACTTAAAGAAAAAAATGGCTGCATCCATACACTGACTGGAACCTGCCAGAGGTTCAGGCCAGAATCAGATGAGGACATGGAACAAGTGATATCCTTGCTGATGAAAGATGGATCTTGGCTGGAAGCAGATAATAACATAAAGATGTTTACCTGTGTTTTATTGACTATGCAAAGACTTTAGGTTGTCCAGATCAAAAACAGCAATTGACAACATTGTGAAGAATGAGCATTCCAGAATACTTAATCATGCTCATAAGGAACCTGTACATAGACCAAGAGGCAGTTATTCAAACACAAGAGGGCACTGAATGTTTTAAAAATCAGGAAAGGTATGTGCTGGGGTTATATTTTTTCACCATACTTATTTAATCTGTATGCTGAGTTCATAATCCAAGAAATAGGATTATTTGAAGAAAAATGTAGCACCATGATTGGAGGAAGACTCATTAATAGTCTGTGATATGTAGATGATACAACCTTGATTTCTGAGAGCTAAAAGGACCTAAAATACATACTGATGAAGATCAAAGACCACAGTCTTCAGTATGGGTTGCACTTCAATGTAAAGAAAATAAAAATCCTCACCACTGGGCCAATAAATAACATCAGGATAAAAATAGACAAAATTGAAGTTACCGAAGACATCATTTTGCTTGGTTCAACCAACACTCATGGAAGCAGCAGTCAAGAAATCAGAAGACATATTGTATTAGGCAAATCTGCTTTGTAAACCTCTTTAAAGTTTTATAGAGCAAGGATGTCAGTTTTAGGACTAATGTACACCTGATCCCAAATATGGTATTTTCAAGAACCTCATATGCATGTGAAAGTTGGACAATGAATAAGGAAGAGCTTATGCATTTGAATTATAGTGTTGGAGGAGAATATTAAAAGGATCATGGACTGCCAGAAGAATAAACAAGTCTGTGTTGAAAGAAGTGCATCCAGAATGCTCCTAAGAAGCCAGGATGGTGAGACTTTTTGTCTAATACTTTGGACATGTTTTTAGGAATTACCAATCCCTGGAGAAGTACATCATCCTGGTAATGTGAAGGGTCAATGAAAAAGAGGAATACCCCCAATGAGATGGATTAGAATAATGGCAGCAGCAATGTATTCAAGTGTAGGAAACTTGGCACACACCTTTCTTAATTTTAAACCATTTAGTATCCACCTGTTCTGTTTGAACAACTACCACTTGGTCTATGTACAAATTTCTCATGAGCAAAATTAAGTATTCCAGAATATTCATTCTCCACAATGTTGTCCATAGCTTATCATGATCTACACAGTCTAAAGCCCTTGGGTAATCAATAAAGCACAGATAAACATTTTTCTGGTATTATCTGCTTTCAGTCAAGATCCATTTGATGTCAGCAGTGATATAGCTTGTTTCATGTCCTCTTCTGAATTTGCCTTGAACCTCTGAAATTTCTTTGTCAATGTAGATTGCAGCCACTTTTGTATTATGTTTATCAAATTTATTTGCATGTGATATTAATGATATTTTCCAATGATTTCTGCATTCCATTGGGTCACCCCTCTTTGTAAGGGTCACAAATATGGATCTCTTCCCATCAGTTGGCAAGGTAGTTGTCTTCCAAATTTCTTTCCTTGCTTTGACGGATGATGTGGAGATTTCCTACTATCTCTTTCCAAAGATGTATTCAGTTGGATTTTTGTGTATTCCATCTGGTAAGGTCCATGTTTATAGTCCTCTTTATGTTGTTTTAAAAAGGTATTTGCAATGAATAAGTCATTGGTCTTGCAAAATTCTGTCATGCAATCTTCAGCATTATTTCTCTCACCAAGGTCATAATTCTCAGCTACTGATTCTTCTCTTTTTTCCCCCAACCTTTGCATCCTAATCACCAGTAATTTTGATTGCATGTTTTATCAATTTCAGACTGAAGAAGTTGATGTATTTCTTCAATTGCATCATCACTTGAGTTAGTGTTTAGTGTAAAAATTTGAATAATAGTGATATTCTTTGTAGGCATATGGATATTATTCTATCACAGACAGCATTGTATTTCAAGACAGATCTTGATATATTCTTTTTGATTATTCCTGGCAAAGTAAACCATGTTAAAATGTCAGAGTCAAAATGTCCAGTACCAATCCAGTTCAGTTAGGATATTGATGTTTATGCATTCCATTTCATTATTCCAGTTTTTCTAGATTCATACCTTGTACATTTCATGCTCTGATAATTAATACATGTTTATAGATGTTTCTCTTCATTCTGAGTTGTACCCCATCAGGAAATAGAGATCCAGAAGGCTTTACTACCTTCCTGTCATCACAATCAACTCTTTTGAGGAGGCGGCACTTCCCCAGTCATATATTGAGTGTCTTCCAATCTGAGGGGCTCATCTTCCAACACTATATCTGACAATATTCTGGTGCATCATGTTTCAGTATTCAGTATTCTGGTCTGAGTGTGTTCCTCTGTTATTCATAAAGTTTTCAGTGACTAAATATTCAAAAGTAATCCACCTCTTCTTCTTCCTATTTTATCTTCGTCTGGGAGCTCAGCTGAAACCTGTCTACAGTGGGTAACCCTACTGGCATTAAAAATACCTGTTGCATCACTTCTAGAATAACAGTGATATGAAAGCTACCACAGTATGAAAAACTGACCGACTAGTGGAGGTGACTACTTTATATATATATATGTAATATTTGCTACGATTGATACTATCAAGAAAGTGAAAAGACTGGGGAAAATATTTGGAAGTCATATATTTGAAAATGGACAGGTATTTGGAATATACATAGAACTCTTAAAAATAAACAACTAAAAACCAATTAAAAATAGTCAAAATAATTGAAAAGATATTTCTCCAAAAAAAATCATAGTGAGCTATTACTTCACATCCATTAAACCAGTTGATTTTGATTCCTCTTCAACTCTTGCTGACTCCATGTGTGTTAGAGTAGAACTGAGCTCCATAAGGTTTCAAAGGATTCATTTTCATAAATAGATATCTAGACCTTTCTTCAGAATTCCCAAACTTTTAGTTCACAGCTGAACTTGTTACCCATTTGTACCACTAAGGGATTTCACATCTGCTAGAATAGTTATATGGAGTCCTGGTAGTCAGTTGATTATGTGCTGGGCTGCTAACCACAAGGTCAGTACAGTAGTTCAGATCTAAAAGGAAAACAAAAACCAGAGCATACTGTGTTGATACACGCTTGTAGGAAGATGGTCGTGACAGATCTTTTGGAAACTTCATGAATATTTTAAAGAACATTTTATGTATTTGTGTTCAAAGCACTCTGATTTTTAAATCAAATTGCTCTTCAGTTTAACTGAAACAAAATGAAGTGTGTAAACACAAACTAAAGTAAGTTTGTGAAAATGATATGCTAGTACTGCAAAGTTTCTTGACTCTATCCATTTAGCATTTAAAATTTTTATATCTTCTGAATGACTCTTTCTTGTTGTGGTGGTTCTTGTTAGGTGCCATCAAGTTGGTACCAACTCATAGCGACCTTATGCACAGCAGAACGAAACACTGCCCGATCCTGGGCCAACCTCACTATTGTTGCCATGCTTGAGTCCATCGATGTTACCACCTGGCCAGTCCATCTCATTGGGGGTCTTCCTCTTTTTTCCTGATCCTCCACCCTACCAAACATGATATCCTTCTCCAGCGACTGGCCCGCCTGACAATATGTCCAAAGTATGAGAGATGAAGTTTGTCCATCTTGTCCTCCAAGGAGCACTTCCAACAAAGAAGTTCTATGGGCAGCCCATGGCATTTTCAACATTCTCCTACAACACCATAACTCAAAAGCATCAATTCTTCTATGGTCTTTCTTATTTACAGTCCAACTTTCGCATGCATATGAGGTTATTGAAAACACCATGACTTGGGTCAGGCATACCTTAGTCCTCAAACTCTTTGCTCTTCAACACTTTAAAAAGGTCTTGTGCAGCAATGCAATACGTCGTTTGATTTCTTGACTGCTACTTTTGTGAGTGTTGATAGTTGATCCAAGAAGAATGAAATCCTTGACAACTTCAATCTTTTCTCAGTTGGTAAGAATGTTGTTTATTGGTCCAGTGGTAGGGAGTTTTGTTTTCTTTACATTGAGATATAATCCATACTGAAGGCTGTGTTCTTTAATCTACATCAGTAAATGTTTTAAGTCTTCTTCATTTTCAGCAAGTAAGGTTGTATCATCTGCATATCACAGGTTATTAATGAGCCTGATGCCACATTTTTCTTCATAGAACCCAGTTTCTCAGATTATTTACTCAGCATACAGGTTGAATAAGTATGTTGAAAGAATACAACCCTGCCACACACCTTTCTGAATTTTAAACCATTCGGTGTTCCCATGTTCTGTTCAAACAATTGCCTCTTGGTCCAGGTACAGATTCCTCATGAGCACAATTAAATGTTTCAGGATACTCATACTTTGCAATGTTTTCCATAGCTTGTCATGATCCACACAATCAAACGCCTTTGCATAGTCAATAAAGCACAGGTAAACATCTTTATGATATTCTCTGCTTTCAACCAAGATCCATCAGAAATCAGCAATGATATCCCTCATTCAACAAGCCTCTTCTGAATCTGGCTTGAACCTCTGGAAGTTCTCTGTCAGTGTATGCTTGCAGCAATTTCTGTATTACCTTGAGTAAAACTTTACTTGCATGGGATATCAGAGTGATTGTCTCATGATTTCTGCATCCCGTTGGGTCACCTCTCTTTGGAATGGGCACAAATATGGATCCCTTCCAATCAGTTGGGCAGATATTTGTCTTCCAAATTTCTTGGCAGAGATGAGTGAGAGCCTCCTGTGCCACTTCACTTTCTTGAAAGATTTCAATTTTTATTCCATCAATTCCTGGTGCATTGTTCTTTCTCAATTCCTTCAATACACCTTGGACTTCCTCCTTCAGTAACACTAGCTCTTGATCATATGCTACCACTAGAAACAGTTGAACATTAACCATTTCCTTTTGGTACAGTGACTCTGTGTATTCGTTCCATCTTCTTTTGATGTTTTCTGCATCATTCAATAATTTGCCCAGAGAATCTTTCAATAACGAAAATCAAGTCTTAAATTTTTTCTTCAGTTCCTCTAGCTTGAGTAATGCTGAGCATGTTCTTAGTTTTTGGTTTTCTGACTCCAGATCTTTGCATATTTTGTTGTAATATTTGGTTTTATCTTCTCAAGCTGATCTTTGAAAGTTTCTGTTCAGCTCTTGTACCTCCTCATTCCTTCCATTTGCTTTGGCATCTCTACACTGAAGAGCAAGTATCAGTGTCTCTTCTGACATCCATTTTGACCTTTTCCTTCTTTCTTGTCTTCTTAATGACTTTTTGCTTTCTTCCTGTATGATGTTCTGATTGTCATCCCACAACTCTTCTGATCTTCTAATGACTCTTAGGTATGTAGAATTATTATACCAATACCTTGAGCAATATGTAAGCATTGTTGCTGTTGTTAAGTGCAATGAGGTTGGCTCCAACTCATAGCGACCCTGTGTAGTGTTTCCAAGAAGTGATTGATAAGTTTGAATTGTCAACCTTGCAGTTCAAATGACCTTGCGGTCCAGTGCTTATCATAAAGCGCCATAATAACCCTCATTTATGGTACTAGAAAATTATGCCATTCATCTATTATTCTTTTAACTGATGCTAATAAACATGTGTCCATTAACAATACAAGATCACCCCATAATGATTTTAATGCACCAGCTGGAAACAAAAAATAAAAACAGTTTTATTTTTCCCACTGATTGTCCTTGTAAACCTGATATACATGTGTTCTTTCTTATCATATGGATGAAATCTCAAGTGTTCACATAACTAGAAACTCATTCTATCAGTTTTAGTTAGAAATAAAGTTTCATTTTATTAATTCAAAAATAGTTCAGGAAAATAATCAAAACTCCAAATTCATAGCTAGTTTTGTACTCCATTCTACTCACAGCACAATACCACTTTTAAGTCTGAAATATTGTAGCAGGAAATATAGACTGATATATTACACTCCTCAGTCTGTGCCATTGTTGTTGCTAACTGCTGTCAACTTATCCCTAGCTTATAGTGACCCCATGCATAATGAAATAAAACACTGCCCATGGGTACCATCCCCATGATTGGCAGTAGACCTTTGTGATCCCTAGGGTTTTCATTGGCTGAACTTTAGAAGTCAATCATCAGACCTTTCTTTCTAGTCCATCACAATCTAGACACTCTGATGAAACCTGAACACCATAACAGCAACACACAAGCGTCCACTGACAGGCTGTGTGGGAGGTACTTTACCCAGGAATCAAACTCAGGTTTCCTGCATAGAAAGTGCAAATTCTACCACTGAAATACCACTGTTCCTCAGTCCAGTCACTATCTGTGGTCTCTGACTTCTCCAGATTCAGTTCCAGGGACAAAGAGAGGTGAATTCAGAATTACCCAGTCAAGGGCTGAATGATGGCTGAAATTCCACATACACTTTGCTCACAAAGTTATATGCCCTTTTATGAGACAGTGTCCGTATGAGGAAGAGTCACCTTTCAAATCTGCAGATGGTTGTCATGAGTTTATAAACCACATGCTCAAGGGCTGGGGCTGCATCTGCTCAAAGAAAGTACTGCTTACATTTAAGTAAAAACTTGGGAAATTTTCAACACTCTAAAGATAGAATCTTCTCTAAAACCATCATTCAGCTTGAACAATTATGAAATCTTGAGGGATGTGTTTTCATTTCACGTAGTCATCATTCTTTGGACTACCAGAGGCCTTAAACATGTTATATATAAATGTCTCTCAATGACTACCTCACACTGTGCTCTTCAATACATAAAGACCCTCCTCCACTAGTCTCACTACCTGTCCACATCATATCTGTCCTTTCAGCTTCGACTCCTTTGTGAAATGAGGCCCTGATATATTTGATTCTCTATCTTTTCAAAACCTATGACACTCAGTACTTTATTCCCTCTCACTCTTCTTTATTCTATTCCCATCTCTTCTCTTGCTTGATTTTTTCTAGTATTCTTGCTTTCTAATTGAACTTTGATTTTCTTCTAATATAGGCACATGCTTTAAAAACTCAAATGATAATAACACTTTGAATTAAAAGAATATCACCTTACTTCATATGTCCCACTTCCCAGTCCTATGCTGCTATTGTTTCACTTTGTGGCACTGATCTCCACATTTCCAGCTTATACAGTTATTTCTAGATATGTTTCAATTTTATAAATTATCTATTTGTGTTTTTGCTGTTAAGTCAATTCTGAATCATAATGAAGATGTATGGAATTTCTGAGGAGCAGCTGATGGGTTTGAATACACATTTCAAATTAGGGGGCCAATGCTTATCCTACAATTCCCTGCTAGTATTTCCTTTTAAAGACTCAGATTGAGTAGTCTTATATCAACACTATCTTTCCATGATGGACCCGTGACAAGTTTTCAAGTCAGTGCTTGGTATTTACCTTGTTGTTGTTGTTGTCAGGTGCCATCAAGTCGGAACTGACTCATAATGACCCCATGCACAGCAGAACGAAACAATGTCCGATTGCTGCCACACTTGAGTCCATCAATGATGTCACCTGGCTGATCCATCTCATTGGGGGTCTTCCTCTTTTTCTCTGACCCTCCACCTTACCCAGCATGACATCCTTCTCTAGCGACTGTTCTCTCC
>NW_006408609.1:9612798-9627211 GCF_000296735.1 Chrysochloris asiatica | reverse complement strand
CTCTTCTGAATCCAGCTTGAACCTCTGGAAGTTCTCTGTCAATGTATGATTGTAGCCGTTTCTGTATTACCTTTAGCAAAATTTTACTCGCTTAAGATATCAAAGAGATTGTCCAATGATTTCCGCATTCATTACCTT
Organism: Chrysochloris asiatica; assembly: GCF_000296735.1. Classification (NCBI taxonomy): domain Eukaryota; kingdom Metazoa; phylum Chordata; class Mammalia; order Afrosoricida; family Chrysochloridae; genus Chrysochloris; species Chrysochloris asiatica. The sequence goes on along the minus strand of NW_006408609.1, from coordinate 9,627,073 downwards.
GTTGTGCTTAGATAAATTTTTGTTCACAAGTCTTGAGTCATAATGGAATTGATGGCACTTAAAAACAACAACAACAATCTGTGGTTAATGTTTTCCTCTAGTCAATAGCAAAACTCTATCAAGGCAGCCAGGCAAACTGACTTACTAGGTATAACTTCTCTAGCAAATGCCTGTTTTCTCATTCTGATCTGGACTTAATGCTCTGTTAGTCACAGCATAGTACTTTTCATGGTATTATGACTTTATCTTCATCCAGATAATTCCATATCTTATCTCCTACATTGGATTCAATTTCCTGATCACTCATCTTTCTAGATTTGTGCTCTTGTTTTGAAATTTCAAAACTCTAACATATATATGTCAATGTTGTTTTTGTTAAGTGCCGTCGAATTGGTTCTGACCCATAGCAACCCTGTATAGGGTTTCTGAGGAGTGGCTGGTGACCTTGAACTGCCGATCTTGTGGTTCAAACCAAACCGGCTTTGAAGTCCAGAACATTAATCCACAATGCCACACCAGAATTCCATATTTGTCAAAATTCACATAGAAAAGTACATATGCAGGGTTGGTTTTGAGGGGAGGGAGGCATAAGTATTTTGAGATTTTGTTGTCACTTTCTAATCTCATACTTGATAAATAATTTGATTTGATATATTATCTATTAGTGACTTGAAGATTTTTTGCTTTTTGGAAATTCTACCTTTTGAGATAACTATTGAGAAATCGAAAACTATTTCAGTGCTGATTCTTTTTTGCAAGCTTTTGAGATACTCTTTTCTTCTCAAGTCTTCTAAAATTATGTCTCTGGATCTTGAAGAAGCTCCTTGTTAATGTAGAGCATTGTATGTAAACAAAAATTTCTTAGAACTCATGTTGCAAACAATTATCAAGTCCTTTTTCTATGTCAGAAAATATGGTAGAATGGGAGTTTTATGAAAATTTTTCTTTTATTACTACATTACAATTTCCCACCGTCCATGTTATATTTTCTGTTTTTCCATTTCTAGAATATAATGAAATATGCAAAGATATGGGGTTAGAAAACTAAAAGAGAAGAACATGCTCAGCATTACTCAAGTTGAAAGAACTGAAGAAAAACTCAAACCTCAACTTGTAATACTGAGGGATTCTTTTGGAAAAATATTGAATGATGCAGAAAGCATCAAAAGAAGATTGAAAGAATACACAGAGTCACTGTACTAAAAAGAAGTGGTCCATGTTCAATCACTTCAAGAAACAGCATATGATGAAGAGCCAATGGTACTAAAGAAAGAATTCCAAGGTGCAATGAAGTCATTGGCAAAAAAACAAACTCCAGGAATTGATGGAATACAAATTGAAATCCTTCAAGAAACTAATGAAGCACTACAGGCACTCACTCATCTATGCAAAGACATTTTGAAGACAGCTACCTGGCCAACTGATTGGAAGAGATCCATATTTGTGCCCATACAAAAGAGAGGAGACCCAACATTATGTGGAAATCATTGAACAAAATCATTAATCTCACATACAAGTAAAATTACAATGAAAATAATTTGATAAACAGCTGCAATGGCACATTGACAGGGAACTGTCAGAGGTTCAAGCCAGATTCAGACAAGGATATGGAATGAAGGATATCATTGCTGTAATCAGATGGATCTTGGCTGAAAGCAGAAAAGCCAAAAAGATGCTTACCTGTGTTTTATTGACTATTCAAAGACCTTAGACTGTGCTGATCATGACAAGTTATGGACAACACTGCAGAGAACTTAATTGTGTTCATCTGGAACTTGTACATAAACAAAGGGCAGTCGTTCACAAAGAGTAAGGGGGCACTGAATAATTAAAAACAGGAAAGGTATGTTCCAAGGTTACATTCTTTCACCATATTTATTCAATCTCTATGTTAAGCAAATAATCTGAGAAACTGAAGAAATAATAATCTGAGAAATATGAAGAAGAACATGACATCAGGAGCCGAGAAAAACTCATTAACAACCTACCACATATAGATGATGCAACCTTACTTGCTGAAAATGAAGGGGATTTAAAATACTAATGAAGATCAAAGACCACAGTTTTAAGTTTGGGTTGCATTTCAATGTAAAGAAAACAAAAATCCTCACCACTGGAGAAATAAATAACATCATGATAAGAGAAGAGAAGATTGAAGTTGTCAAAAATTTCATTTTTATTGTATCTATAATCAACACTCAAGGAAGCAGCAGTTAAGAAATCAGTTCATCTATTCCATTAAGCAAATCTGCTGTATAAGACCTCTTTAAAGTGCTCAAAATGAAGATGTCAGTTTGAGGATTAATGTGCGCCTGACCCAAGCCATGGTACTTTCAATATCCTCATTTGCATGTGAAAGTTGGACAATGAATAAGGAAGGCCATAAAAGAACTGATGCATTTGAGTTATGGCATTGGAGAGCAATATTAAAGGTATCATGGACTGCCAGAAGAACAAACAAATCTGTGTTGGAAGAAGTAAAATGAAAAAGTTCCTTAGAAGCCAGGATGGCCAGACTTTGTCTCCCATACTTTGGGCATATTACCGGGAGGGGCCAGTCCCTGAAAAACAGGTCATCATGCTTGGTAAAGTGAACGGACTGTGAAAACTTGGGAGATTCCCTATGAGATGGATAGGCACACTGGCAGCAACAATGGGCTTCACTGTAGCAGCAATTGTGAGGATGGCACAGAACCATCAGAGTTTTGTTCTGTTACACATAAGATTGCTGTGAATCAGAACTGACTTGATGGCACCTAACAACAACAAGTTTCTGAAGCTTTTATTATTTATTGGATATATTATTTGAGTTTCAAATTTTCATACCCTTTTTCTCCATTATAAATTTCATTTTTTATTTATCCTGCTATTCAAGGATGCTCTAGTCATCTTAGAAATTTCTGTTCAATGCTTTATTTCTGCTATCATATTTTTTAAATGTTTTATTGTGAATTCTGTGATAGTTTACATGGGAGAACATTAGTTTTACGTTCATCCTATCGTATATCATTTCATTGCCATGGTTACAATCCCCTCCATGCATCATCAACCAACCAAAGGGTATACCCTGCAAACCTGTCCCCCAGTTGTCAGCATACAGCCCCTCTCCCCCTCTGGGTCTAAAGTCCCCAGCTACTCCATGTCTCCATGTCATAGTCTCTGCCTCCATCTCTGGTGTCACTGCTTCTCTGGGTAGAGTCCCACTCTCCGCTCTTCTCCCTGGATGGTCCCTGGGACCTCTACTCCTAGACTGCAAACTTAATCACTCCCCTCCTTGCTACAAAACATCTATTTTTACATTTCCAACCCTCGTAGTCTGTCCTGATAACAATTATTCACTATTGTGTCACAAGAGACATGTAAGCCAGTCACTTCTTGCCTTTGTAGCCCCCCCGCCCTCCCACTTTGAGTAGCCAATGTCCAAGTTGTCTATCACTGTCTAATCTGTGTATGGAGGGGGTGGGAATGATCCTCACTGTAAAGATTTGTTCCCTCTTTTGAGCTACTGCATGCAGAGGTATAAGTCAAGTTCATCAAATTGTATCAGATTACTCTTTTTTTCCTCTTCTTTCCTCTTCTAGTTGAGCTCTGATCATCCAGTCATTGAAGCCAGATCAAGTGGGTATTATCTGCAAGTGTGGGTGTTCTTATGCATATGCCCTCTCTTCTTATCAGCTGGATGCTTCACTCTCCACTATAGTTGTCTGTGGCTATGTCACTGACTCTGGGCCCAAGAGTCCCCAGGTCTTGCCACACTGCTGGCCAACCAGGTCTCCACCCAAGTCTATTGAACATTGTAGGTCTTAGCTCACAGCTTCATTGCTGTTTTTACCTCACTTCCCCTTATCAATGATGAACATGGTCACCAATCAGAGTGTGTATTCCCATTGAGTCTTAGTCTTGAAAGGGGGTTTGCTCTGAGGGGACCTGACCACTTGCCTTGCTGTCTCCTGGGTAAGCAACTTGCTTGTTCTTGTAGTAATTAGTTGGTCTGCCTATATTGTTTTGTATTTTTCCTGTCGGTATTTCTTTCAAGAAGTATCTTCTGTTCTTCTAGCCACTCCAGGCTGGTCTGACTGTCCTTTCAAGTGAAAATTTCCCACCTCTGAAGATTCTGGATACTGTTTAGGATTCCATCTATGGTCTTATGTAATGCAGAGGCTCCACAGGAAGCCACCTTCACTGGGCACGTTGTAGCCCCATTTTAGGTATTCCAATCAGTTATAGGCAGAAGATAGACTTACAAGCTTTTTATGGTGATATTTCTGGATATTCCTTTCTCTCCCCCTCCAGTGTCTATTTTATAATGGTATGCAAGGGAAACCAAGATTCAAAAGACAGCCAACCATCTTAACATTATTTCCCCCCTTTTTCCCATTCCAACCATGTCTCAATCCCTGTATCCCAGAGCCCTGTTGTTCGAAGGTTGTGCATACATCATTCTTTACCTCTGTCCCACTTAGCCCATGCAATCCTGCCTAATTGTTCTCCCATCTGCTTTGTTCTTCCATTTCCCTTCCACTTCTTGTATATTGCCCCATTCCCTAGCACCCAAACTATCCTGTGTCTATTCCCTACCTTGTGCTCCACTTTCTCTTCCCTCCCCTCACCCCACTCACCACATCCTAGCAACCAGCAAAGAACCACCCCCTTTAGTATGGGTTCTTTTTCTTAGTCTTTAACAGTAGTGGCCCTATGCAGTATTTCTCCTTTTGTGACTGACTAATTTCACTCAACATAATGTCCTCAAGTTTCATCCATGTTATGTGGTGACTTGCAGCTTCCTTGTTATTCTTTGAGGTAGCATAATATTCCATTGTGTGTATGTACCACAGTTTGTTTATCCATTCTTCAGTTGATGGGCACTTTGGCTGTCTCCATCTTTTTGCTATTGTAAATAGTGCTGCTATGAACATTGGTGTGAATATATCTACTCAAGTTTTGGCTCGTATTTCTTGTGGGTCTGCCATCATCTTTTAATTGCTCAGAAATGTTTGCTATTTTATTAAGTTTCTATGCCCTTCTATTCTTTTTTTTTTTTAATGCAGTTTCTTCCTTTAAATTTATTTATTTAAATTTCTCTGTATCTTCAAATGATATGGCTTGGCATAGTGGCAGTAGCAATGGGCTTAAGCATAACAACAGTTGTCAGGATGCCGCAGGATCCGACAACATTTCAATCTGTTGTGCATAAATTTGCTATGAGTTGGAACTGAGTTGATGGCACCTAACAACAACCTATCTTCTAAGTTCGTTTTTCTATTTTTTGTTCCATATTAATAATAGCTTCTCTCAAATAATTAGATAAATAATTATTTATCTCAAATAAATAATCCCTATGAGAGGGATTCAAAAAGTCTTAGGAAAAATGGGATTAAAAGATATTGTAATTTTTTCCACAAACTTCTTGAAGCCCCCTCAAATTTAATAGTGAGGCTTTAAGGAGTTGAAGGAGTCCTAGTGTGGCACTGTTGGATAAGCACTGGACTACCAACCTCAACGTTAATGGTTCAAAACCACCAACTTCTCCTTTGAAACCCTCAGAAACAGGGTTGCTATGTGTCAGAACCAACTTGACAGCACTTAACAACAGCAAAGAGTTGATTGACTAAAGGGCTTATTGACTAAAGTCTCCAATGAGCCAGTTCTATTAAAGCTGATTCTCCTACTAAGTGGGATAGAAATGTGGCAACATGAAATCTCAGAGGAAATGAGGAGGAGAGGTTGGTCAGGTCTCTCATCATTTGAAATCTAATGCCTTCATTTTCAATGCGGCCTCCTTTCCATGTTCAGTGAGATTGGTGCCCACCAGTCCAGACCTTTACTTTGATAGTAATCTTGATAATGAAATTTCTGTCTTTTTCTGATTCAGGAGGAAGTAGCAGATGATCAGTGTGGAATTTGAGAAGGGATCTGGGAATGAAATTATTCCTAATAGAGTTCCAGTCAATCCATCTGGGGTCAGCTCCCTTCCTACCTCCTCTTTCTAAGCATTCTGCTGCCTCCAGTCATGGAATCTTTCTCAAGTTCTTTGTCCTGTTCTTGACCTTCTTTCAGCAGGCATATAAATTCCCAGAAAGCTAAAATCTATGTGAGTTACCATTTCTCTAGGACTCATCTCCTGTTTTGTCTGCTCCTCTCCTCTCTGCTCTTGTCATTTGGGGACTTTTGAGAGAAAAGTGTATATGTTCAATTTGCTAGTTTTAATGTAAAGTCTATTTTATTGCTTCTATATAGTCATTTGACTTTGGTCAAATTACTTTCTTTTTCGCAATCTTTTCTTCCCAGTCTCCAATTATCCTAGCGCAACAACCAAATGACCATGACCTATCACTGGTCTGTGACAGGGACAACAAAGCTGTGGTGGGCAGGTTTTCAGGAAGCTGAGCATAGAAAACAATTGGCAGCAGACATTACTCCAGATTAAGGTTGCTCCCAGTTGCCATGTGGGGAAAAGGCAGGTTTTGTAGGTATCATCTGGACCTGCTAGGGAAGACTATCAGAAACTCTAAGCAGACCCAACTTTACTAGTGTCATAGGTTCCTGATTCCACTACCAGTCAGTAAGCAGTTAAGATATTTTGGAGAAATAAAGACAGGTATGGTCTCTGGAGTCAGACTGCTTCATTTATATCACAGTTATACTCTTGACTAGCTGTGCGGTCCTTAGGAAACTTGCCTAACTCTCTGAACTTTAGGTTCTTCAACTGTAATGGGATCATTAATAGTACTTACCTCCAGGAGTTGTTGTGAAGATTGACTCTGTTAATATATTAAAGGGATTAAAATAGCTTCAGAAACTTAGTTATGACTCAACATTTTAAAATGCATGAGTGATTATCAGTCCAATCATGCATTGTGTCTGACACATAGTAGGTATTCTCTCTCTATATATGTATATATTTTAACTAGGTGAGTGAAATACATCCAGAGAAATTGTCATACTGAACTATCTTTGTCTCTGACTTTTATAGTCAGCTTTCTGTGCTTGGCAACAAAACTATCATAAAACTGTTTTAATGGTTGCTTTTAGCTGGAATAATTAGTCAGTCACACGGCACTGCAATAGAAGAGACATACACTTCCAAGTCTCTTCTAATAACACCGCCAGGTAGACAAATCATGACTGATTGACCAAGCACTTTGTTTGGTCTTGTAACAAATCTGCCCCAGGCACATCTGTACAGTCTTCCAGGGACTCTGACTGAGCAGCACGGAACCAAATGGCTGGCAATTTCTAATTTATAAACACTGCTTGACGTAGGCAGTCAGGCACTCTGCCACACTACTATGACCTCAAATGGCCTGACCACTTTTAAATGTACTAAAAGCAATTTCAAATAGCTTAATAACTCTGTACCCACCTTTTTGCAGGGTCCACTGACACCACTGATTGGAGAATGCCTTTGAGTAACCTCAGGACAAGGGGTTCAGGTTACAATTTCATGGGGTTTTCAGCCGAACAATGAGTATATTGTGAAGATCTCATCTGTTAAAGCGATCAAAATATAAAGGGAATTTATATAATCAAAACTATAAGACACATATGTTTATCCATGGATTTTCAATACTAATCTTAATTTGGCAAGATTTTTCTTTGGCAAACAAGTCAGAAATTGACATTCTTTGATACAAACTGGGATCTTGCATAAATGAGTCTCTGCATACGAAGATGAGGATAAGGAGAAGCAACTAGTGCTAGCAGGAGGAAAAGAGAATCCTGTCTATAATATAAGTGTTCCAGTAAGACAGATAACTAGATTAAGTTAAACAAACAAACAAAATTTTGTTAAACAATGACTCATTTCCTCCGAATAATAACATGAGGAAAACTACATGGGAAAAGTAAAGAAATGAGATAATCCCTCATGGAAAAAGAACATTGTTGTTAAGTGCCATCGAGTCGGTTCCGACCCATAGCGACCCTGTACAGGGTTCCCGAGGGAGTAAATCTTTACGGGAGTAGAAAGCCTCATCTTTCTCCCATGGAGTGGCTGGTAGTTTCGAACTGCTAACCTTAAGGTTCGCAGACCGATTCGTAACCACTATGCTATCAGAGCTCATAGCCATCTCCAATTGTTGAGATCTCTACCAGTGTCGCTGCTAGAATTTTGGTTCCTTCAGCAGTTCATTTCTCTTCTCAGGGGGCTAAGGCAGGACCCTGGCTCTTGTTTTCTATGCTAGATACTGCCTAGACCTTGTCTATCTTATTACGTAAGAATATTGCTCCACCTCTCAGATGTTTTGTCTCTGGTCACCTCAAAACCATTTCTTACATTCTGCTATAAGCTATCTCAGAAGTTGCTACACATAAGTCCCACTGTTTCAGGCGAGTCTTCCCACCTCAGTAACTTGAGTCTAGGTTGCCACATTCAGGTGAACCATCCTTGGATCCTGCCTGAGTCTTATCCTAAAGCCTTATGATACTGGTTGTGATTTCTCCACACCTAGGTTTCAGTCTTTTGATAGAAATTGTTTCTTCTCCTGAATGAGAACTTTTCTTCCTCTTCTATCTTCCTAATCCACAGAGACAATTCCAAAGAACACATACTATCCAGGTGATGCAGCATCTTCCTGTTTCTCTGTAAACGAATTATTGGGTATTCTAGACACCTACAACCTTGTCTGGGTCTGGAAGGACAATGAATGGAAGGCAGACACCCAAACAGCCCTTGTCAACTGTGGATGCGATTAAGCATGTGTCCTTACCCAGGAAAGGATTTTAGATCAAGGATGCATAATATTGTCTAGAAAAATCCTGATCTGTTTAATGAATGTAAATTCTGTTTGATGAATGGTGTGGTGCTGTAGGATAAAGCACTGGACTGCCAGATAGGTTTTAACTACAAGGTCAGTGATTCAAATGTACCAGTTGTTCCTTGGAAATCCTATACAGAGTCACTATGAGTAGAACCAATTCGATGGCACTTAACAAACAACAAACAAAAGCCTAACAAGAATCTCCAGTCCAAGCAAGAACAACACTCCAGGAATAACCCTGAAACACATGCTCAGTATTTCTGAAGTGTAGTTACTAGTCTGTCTTTTGTTCAGCCAACCTGATGACTTGATGTTAGACTAAATACTGGTGGAATATGCTAGAAGATTATTAGGGATATTCAATGATATCTGGAACCCACTGATGATCACTGTTGTCTTATTCTTCATTTTTGCTTCCTTCCTCATTGGAAGAAGGAAGCTTTGTTGGGTACTAGTAACATCTATTTAGAAGTCTGGTGGAGGAGTGGCTAAGTGTTGGAGTACTGACTATGAGGTCAGCATTCAAACTCACCAATTGCTCCATAGGAGAAACATGAGTTTATCTGCTTCTGTAAAGACTTGCAGTCTAGAAGCTTTAAGGAACAGTTTTACTCTGTACTATAGGGTTGCTATAGGAGTCCTGGTGTAGAGCTACAGGATAAGCACTGGATTGCTAACTGCAAAGTTGGCAGTTCAAAACCACCAACTGCTCCTCCAAAACCTGTACAGGGTCACTAGGAGTTGGAATTGACTCAACAACACTTAACAAAAACAATAGGGTTGCTATAAATTAGAATTGACACAAAGTTCATTGTTGTTAGGTGCCATCTAGTCAGTTCCCAAGAAGTACTAGTAGCAGAGTGGGTTATGTGTTGGACGCTAACCGTAAAGTCAGCAGTTTGAATCCACCAGCCACTGCATGAGACATAGATGAAGCTTTCTGTTCCTGTAAAGTCTTCTAGCCCTGGAAATCCTATGCAAGGTTGTTGTGAATCAGAACTTACTTGATGGCATGTCACAGTAGCAGCAGTCAGTTCCCACTCCTAACAATCCTATCACAACAGAACGAAACACAGTCCAGCTCGGCACCATTCCCACAATTGTTATGTTTCAGCACATTGTTGCTATACGTATTAATATTTCTTGTTTGGTGTCTTCCTCTTTTTTGCTGGCCCTCCACTCTTCCAAGCATGGTGTCCTTCTCCAGAGACTGGTCCCTCCTGATATGTCTAAAGTAGGAGAGATGAACTCTTGTTAGCCTCTCTTCTAAGGCTCATTCTGGCTGTACTTCTTCTAACACAGATTTATTTTTACTTCTGGAAATCCATTGTACTTTCAATATTCTTCTCCAATACCATGATTTAAATGTGTCAATTCTTCTAAGGTCTTCCTCATTCATTGTTCAACTTTCATATATATATATATATATATATGAGGCTACTGAAAATACTATGGCTTGGGTCAGGTGCACCTTGGTACTGAAACTGATATCTTTGCTCTTACTCACTTTAAAGAAGTACTTTGTAGCAGATTTGCCTAATGCAATATGTTGCTTAATTTTTTTGGCTGCTGCTTCCATGGCAATTCATTTTAGATCAAGAAAATTGAAGTCTGACAGCTTTAATCGTTTATTTATTGATCCAGTTGGGAGGATTTTCATTTTCTTGACCTTGAGGTGCAATTCATAGTGAAGGTTTTAGACTTTAAGCTTCATCAATAAGTATTTTAATTCTCTTCACTTTCATCAAGCAATGTTGTGTCATCTGCATATTACAAGTTATTAATGAGTCTTTTTCCAATCCTGATGCCACGCTCTTCATATAATCCAGTTTCTCAGATTATTTGCTCAGTTTACAGACTGAATAAGTATTATGAAAGGGTACAACCCTGGAGCAGTCCTTTATTTGCTTTAAACTCAGTATCCTCTATTCTGTTCTAATGACTGTCTCTTGGTCTGTATACAGATTCCTCATGAGTACAAGTAAGCATTCTGGAATATCCTTTATTTGCAATGTTTTCTATCATTTGCTATTTTCCATACAGTTAAGTGCTTTTGCATAATTAATAAAGCACAAGTAAATATCTCTCTGGTATTCTCTGCTCTTAGCCAAGATCCACCTGACATCAGCAATGATATCCCTCATTCCAAGCCTTCTTCTGAATCCGACTTGACTTTCTGGCAGCTCCCTGCTGATGTACTGTCATAACTATTTTTGAATAATCTTTAGCAACATTTTACTTCCATGTAATATTAATGATATTGTTCAGAAATTTTCTTATTCTATTGGGTCATCTTTGTTTGGAATGGGCACAAATACGGATGTCTTCCAATTAGTTGGCCAGGTAGCTGTCCTCCAAATTCTTGACACAGATGAGTGGGTGCCTTCAGTGTTGCATCAGTTGAAATATTTCAAGTTGTATTCCATCAGTTTCTAGAATCTTGTTTTTTGCTAGTGTTTCAATGCTGCTTGGACTTCATATTCAATACCATCAGTTCTTGAACACATATTGTTTGTGAAAAGATTGAACATCGACCAATTCTTCTTGGTGCAGTGTTGCTGTGTATTCTTTCCTCCTTCTTTTAATGTTTCCAATGTCATTCAATATTTCCCCCATGGAATCATTCAATATTCCAAACCAAGGCTTGAAATTTTCTTCAATTATTTCCTCTTGAAAAATGCTAGGTGTGTTCTTTCTTTTTGGTTTTATAACTTCAGGTCTTTGCACATTCCATTCCATTTTGTTGTCTTGTTGTGATACCCTTTGAAACTTTCTGCTGAGTTACTTTTCTTCCTCATTTCTGCCACTTGCTTTTGCTACTCTACATTTAAGAACAAATTTCAGAGGTGCTTTGGACATTCACTTTTTCCTCCCCTTGTCTTTTAATGACCCTTTTGTTTCTTCATGTATGATGCTCTTGATGTCATCTGCAACTATTCTGGTATTTGGTCTTTAGTGTCTCATGCATCAAATCTGTTCTTGATATGGTCTTTAAATTCAGGTGGGATGTATGCTAGGTCATATTTTGGGTCTTGTAGATTTGTTTTTATTTACTTGAGCTTCAGCCTGAACTTCCACATGAGCAATTGATGATCTGTGCCACAGTCTGCCCCTGGACTTGCTTTGTAGTTGATTTGATTTCTGTGTATTCTGTCTGGTTAGGGTCATGAGTTGTTGTTAAGTGTTGTTAAGTCACTTAGGCCTCATAATGACCCTGTTTATGGTTTCCAAAGTGTAGCTGCTGAATTTGAACCACCAGCCTTGCAGTTCAAACAAACTTTGCATAGCATTATTTATTGCCACCCTCCTACGGGACGCCACATATATATTAATCTTTTAGAAGGTAATTTCAATGAAAAAGTAATTGGTCTTTTTCAAAAATTCTATCATGTAATCTCCAGCATAATGTCTATCACCAAGGCCATATTTTCCAAGTATGAATTCTTCCTCTTTGTTTCCAACTTTCACATTCTAATCACCAGTAATTATAAGTGCATCTTGATTGCATTTTGGAATGAAGACATTGGTATAATACTTCAATTTTATTATGACTGGATTCAGTGCTTGATGCATACATTTGAAAAACAGTGATACTGACTAGTGTCCTTTGTAGGCAAATGGATATTATCCTTTCACAGACAATATTGTACTTCAAAATAGATCTTGAAATGTTCTTTTTCATAATGAATGTGGTGCTATTTCTCTTCGATTTGTCATTTCTGGCATAGTAAGCCTTATGATTGATTCACATTGGCTGATAACAGTCCATTTCATTTTACTAAAGCCCAGAATATTGACATTTACACATTCCATTTCATTTTTGACACCACCCAAGTCGGTACTGAGTCGATGGCATCTAACAACAACAAAACAACAAATTTTCTAGATTCATACTTCATACCTTTCATGTTCTGATTATGAATGGATGTTTGCAGCTGTTTCTTCTCATTTTGAGTTGCTCTCCATCAGCAAATCACAATCCCAAAGGTTTACTTCTAGTCAAGTTATTGAGATGAGTTCTACTTTAATGAGGCATTTCTTCCCAGTCGTAGTTTGAGTGTCTTCCAACATAAGGATCTCATATTCTGGAACCAAATCTGACAATGTTCTACTAGTATTGACAAAGTTTTCAGTGGCTAACCATTCAAAAGAGGTCTGCCTCTCCTTCTTTATAATCTGCCATAGTCTGCAAACTGTGCTGACACCTGTCCACTTACAATGACCTTGTTGGGATTTAAAATACTAGTGGCATCATTTCCAGTATGACAGCAACAAGCAAACCACCAGAGTATGACAGACTGACAAATGAGTGATGGTCAACAGCAATGGGTTGAGATTTTTAGTTTAGCAATATCTATAATTTTCTGGCATTTAAAATATATGTTTACATTTTCCATGGTTACAGTTCTGCCCAACATAGACAAACTAAGGTTTCCATTTTGAAGAATCCAAGAAACTCCTTCCTAATACAGATGTCTAAAGGAAAGTACGTTGCTAAAAGTCAGTCAGAAAATACTAGAACAGCATTGTTTTTTAAAGTTTTTATCATGAATTATGTGGGTTTATATGGAAGAACATCAGTTTTACATTCATCCTATCATATTTCGTATCAATGCAATGATCACAATCCCCTCCTTGCATCATCAAATAACCAAAAGGTACACCCCACAGGCCCACCGCACCGTTCCCCCCACACCCCTGCCAGCTCTGGCCATCAACACACAGCCCCTCTCCCTCCCTGAGTCCAGTGTCCCCAGATGCTGCATCTGTCCACGTTATCGTCTCTGTCTCCATCTCTGGTATTTTTACTATTGCACCACAAGAGTCTTAGCCCCAGTCCCAACAGATTGGAAATCATTCAGTAGAGGTTCTACCTACCCCTGCCCCATCTGGAACTAGGCTCTCTCTTGAAAGCTTGTAAGCCAGTCACTTTTTGCCTTTATAGTCGCCCCATTTTGGGTAGCCAATGTCTAAGCTACCCATCCCCATCAACCCTGTATACCAAGGGGATGGGAGTGATCCTTTCTGTAAAGATTTGTTCCCTTTTTGAGCTACTACACCTAGACATATAGGTAAAGTTCATCAAATTGTAGTGGGTTACTTTTTTTTTCTTCTTCCCTCTTCTTTCTTCTTCTAGTCAAGTTCTGATCATCCAGCCATCAAAGATAGGTCAAGTGGGTACTATCTGCAAGTATGGGTGTTCTTGTGCATCTCCTCTCACTTCATATCATCTGGACACTTCACTCTCTGCTCTAGTCCTATGTGGCCATATCACTGCCTCTGGGCTCAAGAGTCCCTGGGGCATGCCATAACTGCTGTCCATCCAGGTCTCTGCCTGGGTTCACAGGATTCTATTGAATGTGGTTGGACTTAGATCCCAACTTCATTGCTATTTTTCCCCCCTCTTCCCCTTATTGGTGACCAATGTGGTTACCAGCCAGACCATGTGCCTGCTCATGTATTCCCCTTGAGTCTTAGTCTTGGAGGGGACTCGACCACTTGCCTTGATGGGTCCT
>NW_006408609.1:9603554-9604946 GCF_000296735.1 Chrysochloris asiatica | reverse complement strand
CTGACCCTGTATGGGGTTTCTGAGGAGTGACTATTGAGTGTGAACTGCCGACCTTAAAGTTCAAACCAACTTTGTTGTCCAGTACTTATCCTACAGCACCACACCAGTACTCCAATGGAAATGCTGCAAGTTGGACTGAGAAGAGATTCACAACTTGGTTATGTGATGATGCTGCACCAGCAGGCCACTGCAGCAAATTCAGAACCTGAACATACTTCAAAGGGACATATAGTACAGTTGATCTCTAATCAACGATGACACCCCTATGTCCCATACAACTGTGACATTTGCACCAGGAGAGCAAACTAAACAAATATTGTGTCTTTGTTAACCTAAATAATAACCTCAGGAAAATCTAATGTTTTTTAATTCATATCTATATAAACATTTATGAACATGATATCATCCTACAGCGTAATACTTGAACTTGCCAGAATTTTAGACCTCATCCTGTACAATGGTTCCTGCTTTCTCTTATTGACAATCTGCATAAAACCACCATTTTTATAAAGAAAACCTCCCATCTCTGTGAAATATGCAAAGACTTACTTTTGCTCAAAGTTCCCATTTTCAAACCTTTTTTTTTTTTTTGGCTTTTAAAGTTCTCCATGATCACCCTTGTCTCTTTCTATCAAGGACAATTAAATGGAATATCCACTAAGTCCTGAATAACATTACTAGCTTTATTTCCCACAGTGTAACTGGTCTGCTATTTAACCACAATGAAATTAAAATAACAGTTCACTTATTTACACATAACATAATCTTTCATGGAAATTATGGCTACCACTATTAATCATCATCATGTCAGTAGCAAGAATGTATCAGGAAGCAGTACTAATAAAGACTTCTGTGTGCCCAAATATTATGAAGTGTAGGCCTGTCAGCAGTACAAGAAGAACATAAGAATGACCAACACTTCCTTCTTGCCATTCTACAGTTCCCATCTACCTCTGTCTACATCTACAATTGAAGGGCTGCTATCTGAGGTTTCTTCAAAGTAATATTGACCTTACGGCCTTCATGCTTTTTAATATACTGTAAAGAATTTCCATTTTATCTCAAATTGGTAAAAAAGATTGCTCTTTAATGCATATCTCAATTCTTAGTCCCAATGATACAAGATAAATGATATTAATGTGTGATTCCTTGTTAGCACTAGGTCCATCATCAGTACCTGTAAAGACTATTTGCTGGAAGAAATACTATGAAAATCCACTTATTGACCTTTTTGCTGGTGCTATTATCATTTCCAACTCATAGTAACCCTATGCACAACAGATTGAAACACTGCCTGGTCCTGCGCCATCCTCACAATTGTTACATTTGAGCCCATTGTTGCTGCCATTGTCTCAGTTTATCTCTTTGAGAGTCTTCCTTTTTTTTCACTGA
>NW_006408609.1:9592550-9602509 GCF_000296735.1 Chrysochloris asiatica | reverse complement strand
GTTTCTTTATAATACTTGACTTTGTCTTCTCGAGCTGCCCTTTGAAATTCTCAGTTCACTTCTTTGACTTCCTCTTTTCTTCCTTTTGCTTTAGTATTTCTACGCTGTAAAGCAAGTTTCAAATTCTCTCCGGACATGCATTTTGTTCTTCTCCTTTTTCCTAAACAGAGGTGACCCAAAAGAATGCAGAAATAATCAGACAAGTAAAATTCTGCTACAGATAATTTAAAAGTGGCTGTGCCGGTGCATCAACAGGGAATTGTCAGAAACTCAAACAGGATGCAGATGAGAATGTGGATGTAGGGATTTCATTGCTAATATCTGATGGATCTTAGCTGAAAGCAGAAAATACCAGAAAGGGGTCTATTTGTGGTTTATTGACTATGCAAAGACTTTTGACTCTGTGAATCAGGACAAGCTATGTATAACACTGTGAAGAATGGGTATTACAGAACACTTGATTTTGATCATGAGGAACTTGAACCAAGAGGTATGGACCAGGGTTGTATTTTTTCACCCTACAGAGGCATTAACTAACAGAACTTTGTCAGATATGGTACCAGTACAGTGTTCTCTAATACCCATTGTTTTAAGTCACCTCTCTTTAGAATGGGCACAAATATGGTTCTTTACCAGTTGGTTGTCTAGGTAGTTGTCTTCCAAATTTCTTGATATACATATATGAGGGCCTCCAGTGCTGCATTATTTTATTGAAATATTTCAATGAATAGTCCATCAATTCATAGAGTCTTGTTTCTTGCAAATACCTGCAGTTCAGTTTACACATTTTTTTTCAGTACCATTCATTCTTGATCATATGCTACCTCTTGAAATGTTTGATCATTTCACCAATACTTTTTGTTACAGGATTCTGTGTATTCTTGCCATCTTCTTTTGAAGATATTGTAAGTCAAGAGTTGAATTTTTTCTTCAATTCTTTCTGTTTGAGAAATTCTGAGCATGTTCTTTCCTTCTGATTTTCTAACTCCAGGTCTTTGCACATTTCATTATAATATTTTACTTTGTTTTTCTGAGCTGCCCTTTGAAATTTTCAGTTCCGATCTTACTTCCTCATTTCTTCCAGTAACTTCTTTCTTTCCTGTCTTTTTAATGACCTTTTGTTTTCTTTCTGTATGATGCTCTTGATGCCATCCCATAGCCCTTCTGGTCATTGGTCACTAGTTCTAAAGTATCAAATCTATTATTGAGATGATCTCTAAATACAGTTGGGTTATGTACAAGGTCATAATTTGGCTCTGTGTACTTGTTTTAATTTTCTCAGCTTTAGCCTGAATTTGCATATAAGCAATTGGTAATGTGTTCCACAGTCTGCCCTAGCTTTGTTTTGGTGAGTATATTGAACTTTTCTAAGGAGCTCTGGTAGCATAGTGGTTACGAATCGGGCTGCTAATCTCAGGGCCAGTAGTTCAAAACTACCAACTGTTCCACAGGAGAAAGATGAGGCTTTCTGTTCCAGTAAAGATTTACATCCTTGAAAACCCTGTACAGGGTCGTTATGGGTTGGAACCAGCTCCACAGCACATAACAACAACAACAATTGAACTTTTCTACTGACTCCACAGATGTGATCAATGCGATTTCTGTGTATACCATCTGTTGAGATCCATGAGTACAGTCATCTTATATAATGGCTAAAAAAAGATATTTTCAATGAATAAGTCATTGGTCTTCCAAAATTCTATAATCTGACCTCCAACATCATTTCTATCACCATGGATATATTTTCCAATTACTGATCATTGCATTTTGTTTCCAACCTTTCTATTCAATCACCAGTAATTATCACTACATCTTGATTGCATGTTACTCAGGTTCAGAGTGAAGAAGTTGGTAGACTTTCAAGTTCATCATCACTGGCTTTAGTGGTTGTTAGATACATATGAATAATAGTGGTGTTAACTGGTCTTTTTTTTAGCCTTATGGAAATTATCTTTTTAGGCAGTATTGTTCTCCAAGAAAAATCTTAAAATAGTCTTTCCGATGATGAATGCTATGTGATTAAATTATATCGTTAGGTGCCATTGAGTTTGTTCATACACATAGCAACCTTGTGCACAATAGAATGAAACACTGGCAGGTCCTGCACCAATCTCAGAATCTTTAGTATGATTGAGCACGTTGCTACTGCCACTGTGTCAATCTATCTTGTTTGGAGTCTACTTCTTTTCTGTTGAACCTCAACTTTATGAAGCATGATGCACTTCTCCAGGAACTAGTCAGTCCTTTTACTATATCCAAAATATGAGAGAGGAAGTTTGTCCATTCTGGCTTCTAAGCAGCCTTCTGGCTGTACTTCTTCCAGCACAGATCTATTTGTTCTTTTGGTGGTCCAGGGTACTTTTAATATTCTCCTCCAACACCATAACTCAAATTCATTAATTCTTCAAGGATCTTCTTTATTCATTGTCCAACTTTCACATGCATATGAAGCTATTGAAAATACCATGGTATGGATCAGGCAGACCTTATTCCACAAAATGACATCTTTGTTCCTGGAATCATTAAAGAGGTCTTCTGTAGTAGAGTTACCTAATGTAATGCATCGTTTGATTTCATGACTATTGCTTCCATGAATGTTGATGGTTTATCTGAGCAAAATGAAGTCATTAACAGCTTCAATCTTTTTCTATTTATATGACTTTGTTTATTGGTCCAGTAGTGACGAATTTTGTTTTCTTTACATTAAGGTGCAACCCATATCAAATGGTGTGATTTTTGATCTTCATCAGTAGCTGAACATATAAGTAGATTTAAGCCTTTAAAATCAGTAGATGAAGATTTAGCCTTTTTAAAGACTTAAATCTACTTAAAACTTCATCTATTGATGAAGTCTTTTTTTTTGTTTTCAGCAAGCAAGGTTGTATCATCTGTATAACACAGGCTATTAATAAGTCTTCCTCCAATCCTGATGCCATGTTTTTCTCCTTAGAATCCAGCCTCTCAGATTAGTTGTTCAACATACAGAGTAAATAACTATGGTAAAAGAATACAACTTTGGTCCACACCTTTACTAAATTTAGACCATTCAATGTCCCCTTGATCTATTTACATGATTGTCTTTTGGTCTATTTACAAGTTCCTTATGCCTACATCTGTGGAAAGAGACAGTGAAAAAGTTTCATATCATCATCCAAAGGAAGACTAGGTGCAGACTGTGGAACAGGACAATCGCTCATATGCAAGTACAGGCTGAAACTGAGGAAAATTGAAACAAGTCCATGAGAAATAATTTGATTTCTGTGTATTCCCTCTAGTGAGGTCCATGTGTATAATTGTCCCTTATGTTATTTAATAAAGATATTTGCAATGAAGAAGTAATTGTCTTGCAAAATTCTATCACATGATCTCCAGCGTTGCTTCTATCATCAAAGCCTTTCTGAGCCTTCCTTTTTGTTTTCAACCTTTGCATTCCAATTGCCAGTAATTATCAGTACATCTTGATTGCCTGTTTCGTCAATTTCTGACTGAAGAAGTTCATAGAGTTCTTCAGTTTCATCATTACTTGCTTTAGTGGTTTGAATAATGATTATATTAGCTGGTTTTGTTTATAGGCATATGGCTATATCTGTTATCTGTTCTATCACAGACAACATTACACTTCAAAATAGATATTGAGATGCTCTTTGATGATGAATGCTATGCCATTCCTCTTTTAATTTGTCATTCCTGGAAACCGTGTGATTGTCAGGTTGTCAAAATTGACAATACCTGTCCATTTCATCTCACTAGTGCCTGGGCTATCAAAGTTTACTCATTCCATTTCAATTTTATAACACTCAATTTTCCTAGATTCGTACTTTGTAGCTTCTATGTTCTGAGTATTAATGTATGTTTACAGCTGTTTTTCCTCCTTTTGAGTTGTGCCTCATCAGCAAGTATAGGTCCTTGAAGCTCTACTCCATTCATAGTCACGTTTACTCTGAGGAGGCAGCTCTTTCCCTGTTGCACTTTGAGTGCCTTCCAATGTGAGGGACTAATCTTCTAATATTATATCTGACAATATTCTCATGCTCTTCACCGTGTTTCAGTTATCAATTCTCTGGTACAGACAGGTTCCACTGCTATTCATAAGTTTTTCAGTGACTAAATTTTGGATGTAGTCAGTCTCTCTTTCTTCCTAGTCTGCCTTAGTCCTGAAGCTCAGATGACATCTGTTCACCATATGTGACCCAAATGGTACTTAAAATACTGTGGAATAGCTTTAAATAGGTGCCTTTGAATTAAGGTATTGGAAAAGAATATTGAATGTACCATTAATTGCCAAAAGAACAAACAAATCTGTCTTGGAAAAAGTATAGCCAGAATGTTTCTTAGAAGCCCGAATAAGACTTCATCTCTGTTACTCTGAACATATTGTCAGGGGAGACCAGTACCTAGGGTAGGACATCATGTTTGGTAAAAGTGAAGGTTCCGTAAAACGGAGGAAGCCCCTCCCCACCCCCGCCCCCATCCAACCAGAAGGGTTGATACAGTGGCAGCAACAATGGACTCAAACATAAGAAAAGTTCTGTGGCTGGTTTAGAAATGGTCATTGTTTAACTCTGTTGTGCATAGGATCACTATGAGTTGGAACCAATTTGATGGCACCTAATGGAGTCCTGGTGTGGCGCTGTGGGTTAATGCACCAGACTGCAAAGCCATTTGAACTGCAAGGTTGGAGGTTCAAGTTCACCAGCTGCTCCTCCGAAACCCTGTACAGAGTCGCTATGGGTCGGAATCGACTCGACGGCACTTAACAACAGCAGCAACAATGACAACACTATCATCAAATCATTTTACTTGAGTCTCTCAGAACTCAGTTCAAGACTTCTACGTTTATAGTACTGTAACAGAATCACAAACATTCTCTGAAGAAAAAAATTGAAGCATTGTATTTCGCTTCTAACTTCTATTTTATCTTTTTATCTGCCTGAGTTCTTCCTTGATATAGGGGCAGATAATATACTTAGCAAATATCTCACCATTTAAAATATTTGAAATATTGGCAGTAATTAGTTAGATAAATGCTTCTGGTAGCTTTCTAGCTCTGAAAATGTTTTCTGCCAATAACTATTGATGATTGTAGTAGATAATCATGGGAAGAACAAGAAACTTCTATGTCAGTAAAATCATGCATTTCAATACACATTACTGCTATCCTTGGAGAACAATTTGCATATTTTTAGTTGTTTAATTACTGTGAAAATCCTGCAAATGTTCTGTTGTTGTTAAGTGCCATAGAGTCGGTTCCGACCCATAACGACCCTGGATAGGGTTTCCGAGGAGCAGCGGATGAGCTTGAACCGCCAATCTTGCACTTCAAACGGCTTTGCAGTCTGGCGCATTAACCCACAGCGCCACACCAGGACTCCACGCTCTAGAGAGATATTTATAGGGAAACTGTCTCTGGACTCTGAAGTCTTTACTATTTCATAAGTTAAGAAAAATGGCTATCGTGGCATGCTCTACATTATTTTTCTACATTTCCTTGATTTTTATTAAAATAATTCACATTTAAAATAAAAGCTCATATTTTTACACTACTTCTGTTGTTGCTTTGTAGGATCAGCACTGGCCTGCAAACAACAAGACCAGAGGTTCAAACTTACCAACTGCTCCTCGGAAATACTGTTCACAGTCACTAGGAGTTGGAATCAGCTTGACAGCACTTAACAACAACAACAGCATTTGTTTCCTTATTTCTATAATTGCTGTTGTTAAGTGCTGTTAAGTGGGTTCTGGCTCATAGTAACCCTGTTTAGGCTCTCTCAGAAGTTGCTCGTGGGTTTGAACCATGGATCTTGTGGTTAGCATTACAATGCTTTATTGTACAGTCCTGCACCAGTACTCCAATATTTTATAATAACACTACTAAACTCTATTTAAAAAATAAGGCTATAGAGAATGGTTTTACTTTAACCTTTCAGTTTTGTTGAAAGGTTGAGGCTATATGTGTTCATATGTATGTATGTGGATTTAAAATTTTTTTCCTTTGGGTTTATTTAGTTTGTTTGATTTTTTTGGCATATGTAACTTAAAATCAATCATTATCTTCTTGTTTCATGTTAAATAGCCTAGACAAAATGCAATGGCAAGAAATTGCACCTGAAACTTGAAAGCTGCTTTTCTAGACAGCACTTCATCTTTTTTCATGCCCATATTGGCTTGACTCCCGGCCTATCCATTCCTTAATGTAAGTATTATAAATTGCCCTAAAGTGCCATAAAGAATAATAAACATAAATCAATATTTCTTGGTTAAAAACTTAGAAATGCTGATCTACTCCAGGTTGGTTATGAATGTCTTAAACCCATCATGTCTTGTAGCTATTTTATCTTACCAAAGTCCATTTCTAAGATAAGAACACCTCTTGTTTTTATTTTCCTCTCTGGATCAAGTCACACAGACACTTGCAGTGACACATCTGATGGATTGTGGACAAGACATCATACAGCAGTTTCAGAAAAGCCCCATTCTTCTTCCTTTTGGCTTCTGATCCTGGCAACTATGGAAGTTGTGAGTGACATTCTTAAAGTTAGATCACAAGCCAGCAATATGTCAAGCTCATCTGAGGCAAATTCCAATCTTTCATGGGGAAAAAAAAAATGTTCATCTTCCTCTGGGCTTCAAAGAAGTAAGCATAAGCCTACTCCTTTCCTCCTGATTTGCAAATGGGGCATCTGAACTAAATAGAACACCTGCAGGCAGTTTAATAACAAAACCAGTCCATTTGAATTTCTGCTATCTTTGGAATTTTTTAATATGATCATCTGCTACACCCTTGGATATAAAAACACATTACTCTTCTGGAAATGATAGCTTGCCCCCACAGCCAACTGATGTTTTTTATGTGGCATTGTTGTTATTTATTCTCATCTCAAAGGGAATGATTGAATGGCTTTATGGTTTCTCCCAAGAAATTGTGGAGCTGAAAAGTGTGAAATCTGCAAGCTCAGGTGATCATCTTTCTTGAGGAGATTTTCACAGGCAGCTCTTTGGAAATTGCATGAAAAGGTTGTAGGACATTAGACAAAGTGGTTTTATGAGTCTTTTTGACTCACAACCCACTTTTCATACCAATGCGCAGAGGGCAGGCAGCTTTTGCTTCAAATCTCTTTCCCTCATCAAGTGAAAAGAAGGCTCCCTAAGGTAATGGGAAGTCAGTTTTGTCCTAGGAAGGGGCAATTGCTTATATTTTCTATCAAGGGAACTGGAGTGAAGAGAATTAACCTTCCACCTACCGTAGTCTAAAAGCACTGCAATTCGCTATTTATTCCTTTGCTGTGTGGAAACTTTGAGATTAATTAAATAATAAAGAAATATAAATAACTTCCAAAATGCACTCACAGTAAGGCTAATATAAATTTAAAATAACTCAGATATCATTTTCACTTATGAGATTTTTACAAATTTATAAGTTATAAAAAAAAATTGAAAATTTATTTTGGTGAAGTTTTGAGCAACTAGGTACTTGGTATATACAATCCTAATGGAGAGTAACTTAGTAATATTTACAAATATGATTGTCCTTTGGTTCAACAATCCCTGTCTAAGGGATTTTTCCTAGAGGAAAAAAGAAATAATAATAATAAAAGAAAATAATTTGTATATACAAATTACAGATTTATTCATTGCTGGACTCTTAATAAAAATAAAAACTTAAGTTCCATCAAAATACTAGTTAACTATGTTATAGCCACACAATGCCTACATTGTTGTTGTTAAGTGAGGTCAAGCTGATTCTGGCTCAGCAACTCTTATAGGGTTTCTGCAGAGAGGCTGGTGAGTTTGAATAGCTGACCTGTTCACTCAAACCTATCCTGTGGTCCAGTGTTTATACTACAGGGCCATACCAGAAGTCCATGGCCTGTATACAGCTGTATAAAGGAATGGGGCAGGTTTTTACATACTGATATAGAAATATTCCTAGGATCCATATTTAAATGGAAAACTGAAGGCACAGAACAGTTCATATAATATGCTAACTTTTCTGTGAAAAAAGGCAACATGATAATTCATATTTATTTTTTCTTGCTAGTTACATAAGGCTATACTAAACAGATATTTAAGAAACAAAGGGGAGTATTTGCCTGTGGAGGGGATGGTGACAATCAAGATGGATAGGATAAAGAATAGATATAAGGATTCTCAATGAGAACATTGACATACTACATTTATTATTGTAACATATAAATATATAGTTTATTTAAATTTTTAGTTAGAAATCAGTTTTTTTAAAGTTTTCTACTAAATGTAAGAAGACTCGTCTGTCAGTTGTTATACTGTGGTGGCTGTGAGTTGCTGTGATTCTGAAAGCTATGCCACCAGTATTTTAATTACCAGCAGGGTCACCCATGATGGACAGGTTTCAGATGAGCTTACAGACAAAGACAGACTAGGAAGAAGGAGTGACTAACTGCATCTGAATATTTTGTCACTGACAACCTTAGAGTAGCAGAGAAATACTGTCAGTTAGAGTGCCGTAAAATAAGCCCCTCAGGTTGGAAGGCACTCAAAATACAACTGTGGAAGAGCAGCCTTCTCAAAGTAGAGTTGACCGTGATGACATGAATAGAGTAAAGGTCATGGGAGTAAGGCCCACAGGACCTTCATTTGCTGATGGGGCACAACTCAAAATGAAGAGAAACAACTATACATATCCATTTATAATCAGAACATGGAATATACAAAGTATAAATCTAGGTAAATTGGATATTGTAAAAAATGCAAAAATGAAATGGAACACATAAACATCAATATAGTAGGCACTAGTGAGCTGAAATGGACTGGTATTGGCCATTTTTAATCTAACAACCACATGATTTACTATGCTGGGAATGACAAAGTGAAGAGGAATGGTGTTGCATTCATGTCAAAAAGAGCATATCCAGATCAGTCATGAGGTACAACACTGTCTGTGATAGGATAATATCCGTATGCTTAAAGGGAAGTTCAGCTAATACCACTATTGTTCAAATTTATGACACATCAACCACTAAAGCCAGTGAGGATGAAATAGAAGAATTTTCCAACTTCAACAATCTCAAACTAATCAAACTGCATTCAAGATACATTGATTATTACTGGTGATTGGAAGGCAAAGGTTAGGAACGAAGAGGAAGGATCAGTAGTTGGAAAATATGGCCTTGGTGATAGAAATTATACTGGAGATCACATGATAGAATTCTGCAAAATCAATGATTTGTTCATTTCAAATACATTTTTTAGGCAGCATAAGAGATGATTGTACAAATGGACCTCACCAGATGGAATGCACAGAAATCAAATTGACTACATCTGTGGAAAGAGACGATGGAAAATCTCCACGTCATCAGTCAAAACAAGGCCAGGGGCAGATTGTGGAATAGACCATCAATTGCTCATATGACTATTGAAACTGATGCTGAAGAAAATGAAAGCAAGTCCATAAGAGCAAAATATGACCTTGAATATATCCCACCTGAATTTAGAGATCATCTGAAGAACAGATTTGATATATTAAACATTAGACCTAAGATCAAAAGAGTTGTGGGATGACATCAAGAACATAATACATGAAGAAAGCAAAAAGTCATTAAGAAGACAAGAAAGAAGGAAAAGGTCACAATGGATGTCAGTAGAGACACTGAAACTTGCTCTCCAGAGTAGAGATGATAAAGCAAATGGAAGAAATGAGGAGGTACAAGAGCTGAACAGAAAATATCAAAGGCCAGCTTGAGAAGACAAAGTAAAATATTACAAAAAAAATGTACAAATATCTGAAGTCAGAAAACCAAAAGGGAAGAACATGCTCATCATTTCTCAAGCTGGGGAAGCTGAAGAAAATATTCAAAACTTGACTTTCATTATTGAAGTATTCTCTGGGAAAATTATTGAATGATGCAGAAAGGATCAAAAAGAAGACGGAAGGGATACACAGAGTCACTGTACCAAAAGGAAATGGTTAATGTTCAACCATT
>NW_006408609.1:9565208-9590803 GCF_000296735.1 Chrysochloris asiatica | reverse complement strand
CAGCCCGATTCGTAACCACTACGCTACCAGAGCTCCTTTCCACTTAGTGGATATCAAAACATCTAAATGGTTATGAGTGGACAGGTCCTATCCTTTGGGTCTACATACAAAACTACTAATACTTATAATTAATATTATTGAGCATATGCCATATGCTAACTGCTTTAGCTCGTTATTCTTCCACACAGTACTATGACATAGATATGTTTGCCCTCATTTTATATATAAAGAATCTTGGGACCTTCTCCACTAAATACACAGCCAAATTACAGGTTTTCAAAAGGTAGTTTAGTTTTGGAGTATGTGAAGGAAGGTAGGATCCCCACTGAACAATTTTCTTCTTTTCTAGATGGGTCTGGTAAAAGGAGATGAGGATAGAATTCATTGATTCAATAATGAGTAATTGTTCTCATACCTAATTGTGATTGTCACACTATAAAGGTAGAAGATGTTTAACAAAAGGGGGGAGTAGTTAATCTTACATTCCAGGAACAGGGGACCCTAGGACCATCAAGAGAGAAGAGCATAGCTGGACATGGGACCTTAACCAAAGAAGGGGTGACACAATGGATGGAGGCAGAGGTGACTGCATGGAAAGATTGAGCAGCTGAAGACAGTAGAGTCATGGAAAGAGAAAGGCTGTGTGCTGGCAGCCAGAAGACTGGCTTTTAGAATGTGCCCCTTGGTTGTTTAAGTGATTATATATCCCTGAATGGGTTTTGTTTGTGGGTTCTTTTGTACATCAAGTGGGGAGAGAGGGAAAGAGGGGAGGGCTCTTGATAGAAGAAAAAACCTATGAGGGTTTTGTGGGGAGGAGGAAATGATACATATGATAGAGGGTAGACACACAGGTCACAGGACAAGCAATATATAACTGGAGGAAGGTTGGCAGAGGAAGGATGGGAGTGGCGGGAGACACAAGGAGGAATGCAGTGGTTAAAGTGAATCGACGTAAATGCTGTTAACTGTCATTGCATGGAGGGGGTTGCAACTATATGATGAAGCAAAGTATATGATTTGTTGAATGTTAAGCTGATTATCTTCTCTGTAATACTTCACTCAATTCACAATAAAAAGTTTTTAAAAAAAACAATAGAATAAAAACACAACCAATTTCAAATAGTTGATGAACAACAGTGTCAAGTTTCAAAACAATGTCAACTTGACTACAAACATTTACTTTTCGCATCATGATGATGTTTTAGAGGCAAGGAGGCCAGTTCAAGGAAATGGGAGGCAATTTTTCTAATCCCATTCTACACAAATTCATATTAAAACTCTATATTCCAGAGTTTGTTCCCTTAGGCCTAAGTCCTCTCCTTTTCTTTTTGAAACTATGGCATCTGATCTAATTTGCCTTATTTCCTCCTGAAAAACAGACTCAATTCACTTTTACGAGTGACTGTCAACTACCACTCACCTGTTAGTTTACCATGCTGTGGTGGCATTGTGTTGCTGTGATGCTGACGCTATGTCACCAGTATTTTAAATACTCGGAGGGCTTCCCATGAAAAACAGGTTTCAGCTGAGTATCTACGACAGACTAGACATATAGGCTAGAAAGATAGAGTGGCAGACTAAGACAGACTAGAGAGAAAGAGAGGCATACTACTATTGAATGTTTAGCCACTAAAAACCATGGCGGTGGAACACTGTTGATAGTACCAGAATATTGAATATCGGGACATAATTAATAACACCAGAATGCTGTCTGATATGGTGCTGGAAGATGAGAACCTAAAGTTAGAAGGCTCTCAAAATGCAACTGGGGAAGAGCTGCCTCCCAAAGTAGAGATGACCAAGATTATGTGAATGGAGAAAAGCTTTTGAGACCTTCATTTGTTGACGGGGCACAACTCAAAATGAGGATAAAGAGCTGCAAATGCCAAATAATAATTGGGACATGGAATGTAGGAAGTATGGCTCTAGGAGAATGAGAAGTTGCCAAAAATGAAATGGAATGGATAACAATTAATATTCTAAGCATCAATGAGATAAAATGGATTGGCATTGGCCATTTTGAATCTGGTAATCATATGGTTTACTATGCTGGGAATGACAGATTCAGGAGGAATGGTCTTGCACTCATCATCAAAATTAACATTTCAAGGTTTATCTTTAAGAATAATGCTGTCTATGATAGAATACTATCCATATGGCTATCTGACAGAGAATCTGAATTATATGAAGAAAAATGTGGTATCAAGATTAAAGGAAGTCTCTCATTAACAACCTTAGAGATACATGTGCTGCAAGTGAAAAGGATGTAAAATACTTAGTCTTTGAAGATTAGACTACTCCTTTCAGTATGGGTTGCACCTCAATGTAAAGAAACAAAAATCCTTACCACTGGACCAATAAATAATATCAAGATAAGTGGAGAAATGATTCAAGTTGTCAAAGGTTTCCTTTTGCTTGGGCCCACCATCAGTACTCATGGAATCAGCAGTCAGCAAATAAAATGACTTATTGTATTAGATAAATCTGCTGCATAAGACCTCTTTAAAGTGTTCAAAAACAAAGATGTCCACTTGAGGACTAAGGTGCGCCTGACCCAAGCCATGGTATTTTCAATTGCCACATATGCTTGTGAAAACTGGACAATGAATAAGGAAGGCCACAGAAGATAGTGTTGAAGAATAATGAAAGTAACATGGACTGCCAAAAGAACAAACATATCTTTATTGAAAGGAGTAGAGCCAGAGTGCACTTTGGAGGCCAGCATAGTCAAACTTTGTCTCTCCTACCTTGGGGATATTATCAGGATGGACCAGACACTGGAGAAGGATATCATGTTTGGTAAAATGGAGGGTCAGAGAAAAAGAAGAAGACCTCCAATGAGACAGATTGGCACAGTGGCAGCAGCGATGGGCTCAGGGGTTGCAATCATTGTGAAGTTTGCTCAGGACTGGACAGCATTTCATTGTGTTGTGCATAGTGTTGCTATGAGTCAGTCCTGACTCAGTGGTGCCTAACTACAAAAACAGCAACAATAGCATATGCATGTGAAAGTTGCACAGTGAATAAAGAAGACCATTGGAGAATTGATACATTTGACTTATGGTGTTTCAGAAGAATAATAAAAATAGCATGGACTGCCAGGAGAACAAAAAAATCTGTGTTGGAGGAAATACAGCCAGAATACTCCTTAGGAGCCAGAATGGTGAGACTTTGTCTCTCATACTTTGTACATATTATAAAGTGGAGGGTCAGTGAAAAAGAAGAAGGCCCTCAATGAGATGGATCAGCACAATGACAGCAGCAATGATTCAAACATAATAATGATTGTGAGGATGGTTCAGGACTAGAAAGTACTTCATTCTGCTGTGCATAGGGTTGCTATGATTCAGAACTTCAGATGAACAGACACTTTCCTATGAGGTTGGCACCTGGAGCCCTCTCCCTTCTCTGAGACCCAGGGATGTCCCATGTCTCAGATCAAATGGTAGGTTCCTCTACAGAAAGGCCTGAGATGTAATGCAAAACAGATAGGTTGAATTCCTTCCCAGTGTCTGTGGCCTAGCAGAAGGAGAAAGGTGAACACACTCAGTGACAGGTACATTCCATATGCTATTTGACAGGTAGAATAAATAGTCCACCCTGCCTGTGGACATCACACATCTCTGTTCTGGGTTGATGCTTGGGGATTGCCTAATACACCCAAAATAGTCTTCTGTAACTTTAACCAATTCACCCCCTCACCAGCTTTATGTGTGGAGTCTTTAGTAAGATCCAAACAACCATTAGCACACAGAAAAATGTCAAACACTGGGAAATTCATGAACCCACCAGCTGGTCTTAGCTCTTTTCCCATAGAAACACAAGGCAATTTTTTACCACTTTATCTCAATATGAAGACACTTTAAATGGAATTTATTACAATGGAAGCATTTAACCTGCACAAGAAGGCATCAAAAATTAAGATAATACTCCAAGATGGGTTGGTGTCTTGTGAATGGTAATATGAAAATATTTGTTTTTAGTTTGTCCTGGTTTAGTGCTGTGGGTTAATGTGTTCGACTGCAAAGTCGTTTGAACCACAAGGTCAGCGGCTCAAACTTACCAGCTGCTCCTTGGAAACCCTACACAAGGTTGCTGTGGGTCAGAACCGACTTGACGACACTTAACAACAACAATTTCTAAGAAAATATTTCTTAATATATATGAAAACTACTGATTCAGGAAAATAGCATCTGCTTTTAGTAAACTGTGGATTCAGATTAAAAGGGAAAGTCAAAATAAATAAAATGATCTGGAATACGTAATCCACCCTGCTCTTTGCTTCATACCTCTTGTAGCAGGGTGACCCAAGTACCTACCCCAGGATTCTGCAAGACCTTGGTCTTGCTGTTTTGTTGTTGTTTATTATTATTATTATTTACTGTTAATTTAAATGACAAAAGAACCATATAGATTTATTTCATTGTAAATTTAGGGGAAAAAGGTGAAATCCCTTAATAATCCTCCAGTTTCATTCAATTTCTAGTGTTGTTAATGTGCAATTTTTAGTGAGTCTTTTTAGTGAGTCTTTTATAAACATGTCCATTTACATTAGTACATTGTGACCCTTCTTACTCAACAAACAATCTTTCAGTCGTTCAAACACTCAAGAAATATTTTTTTTTGAGTACTTACAATTTAAAAAGCTTTCTTTCAGGCATAGAAGATGCAGAAAGATTAAGTCAAAATATATTAAATAATTTATGGCAGGCATAGTGCTAAGGGCATTTACCTTTAGTGTTGTATTTTATCCGCATAATCACCCAGGAGATGTGCCATTATTCTCATTTTATAAGAAAGAAAAGTGAAGCTCAGAGAAATGAAATAATTTACTCAATGTCATATATAATTTCAAAAATTTGCCAAGTCTCCGTTTTCTCTTATGTTAATGGATATTTTATAGAATGACCAACAATAGAAGTTGCCAGATAGTAATTCCCACACCCGCATACACCCTGGCCTTTTTGAAATGATATCAGACTGGGAAGAGGGGAGACCATAGCTGGGAGGTAAGTGTTTGGGTAGGAGAGATGGTAGGGAAAGGAGAATTGACTAAATGTATGGAATTTTTTCCATCTCTGGGAAGTGGTTGGGATTATCTTTCAGGTTCCCAGTTAATGAAGTACAGTCCCCACTCCCTTGGAAATACACAACCCTCTAGTAGTAAGGAGTCCTGGTATGGCACTGTAGGATAAGCACTGGACCACAAGGTCAGTTTGAACTACAAGGTTGTTTCAAACTCACCAGCTGCTCCTCAGAAACAGGGTCACTATGAGTCAGAACCAACTTGATGGCAATTAACAACAACTAGTAATAGGACTTCTGAAGAAGTGAGGGGTGGGGTTTGGTAAAGGTTGAACATCAAAACTGGGAGGTTATATTAAAGAGCATTATGGTGGTCCTGTAGGATAAGCAGTAGACTGCTAACTGAAATCTCATCAGTTCACACTTACTAGGCACTCCATAGGAGAGAAATGAGGCTTTCTGCTTCTGTAAAGATTTACAACCTCAGAAACTGTACTCAGTCAGTACGAGTCTCAATAGACTCAATGGCAGTTAGTTTGTTTGTTTGTTTGGTTTTGGGTGTATGGCTGACTTAAATTTTTTGAGATAGTGGAGATGACCAGTACATTTGAATAGTCATTTTCCAGAATGTCCTATATTCCATATGAAAGTTTTAATTTTTTTAAGATATCCCTCCTGCACAATTTGCACATAGTCATTGTTGTTGTTAACTGCCTTCTAGTTAGTCCCAGCTCCTAATAACCCTATACAGGATTCTTAAATCTTTGCAGGAGCAGAAAGCTTCATTTTTCTCCCATTGAGCAGCTGGTGGGCTCAACCCATGGACCTTGTGGCTCAAAGTGCAGAGCATATCATATGGAGTCACCAAACTATTTCCCCTGATGGTTCTAGGTAAGAAAAAAACCCATTCCAAACCATACTGACCCCATGTACCCTGTGTACCCCCAAATGAAACACTGCCTGGTCTTGTTTCACCCTCACAACGGTTGTCATGTTTAAGTCCATTGCTGCAGCCACTGTGCTAATCCATCTCCTTGAGGAAGGTGGTATTTCTTGTATCCATTGCTATGACTAAAGTCTAAATGTCCTACCTCCACATAGAGAATAAAAAAAAAAGATGCAGGAAAACCGCCACATTGCTGCCTTAAAGTAGTGGAATTGTGGATGAATTTTTTTTGTCTTTGCAATTTTCAATATTTCCAAGTTTTCCATGATTCTCACTGCTTTCCGAATCACAAAGCCAACTACTTTATTTAAACTCTTATTAGTTATATCACTTTGCTGTCCATCTGGCCTAGCCATAATTTATTTTCATCTAGACATTTTTATACTGCAAATGTTTGTTACAAGTAGGACAGTTACACATTTTCTCAAGAATCTAGTCCTAGAATTTGCATTTAGATCTATGTAAATCAAAACAATTTAGGCCAACATTATTATATATTCTACTTTTAAAGAATGTTTAAAGTGCCAAGGAAAACTGGAGGGATTTAAGTAATTTGTTCCATGTCAAATTTTAGGTCCAGGATCAGGAACATACATGGCAATTGGGGCCATTCTAGTGTCATGAATGAATGAAGCAGTATCCCTAACTGATAACTCTTTGCAACTAATTCTAATTTTTTTTAAAAAGCAGAGCTTGGGCCAAATCTACAAGACTACAAGCTGCTTGCAGAATTAATGCAACCAGTTAGCAACTTCTGCTTGAGTCACTCACTGATTTACTTCAGTAATTCATTTCAATTAAATATGGACTGGTACATGAAAGATGGAATGTGTTGATTTACTTTACCCCAGATTTTAGCAAGTCCATTATCAATTTATGGGACACTAGTGCTTTTTAAAGACGATCTCGATACAGGTCTATCCTTAACTGGTTTCCTACGTCTTCAAATAATTATCAGGGTGATTAATATCAGGATTCCAAGAATACTGCTGTGTTTATCTCCTATGTCTGAGGAATCCCAGTAGCTTGGTTCCACTTCTTTCTTCTGTGTCCCATAGTTTAGGTTGCAATTTGGCATTTTTTTAAAAGGACTTTTCTCTCCAGAGCTTGGTATTCCCTTAAACCATATCACCATGATTTTACTTTATTTTCTCATTATAAACTAGATGAATAAATGCAAACTGGGTCTTAACGCTTTGCATTCCAAAATTTCTTTGAATCTGCTTACCTGCCTTTCCAACATTGCCAGGGATTTCATCCACATATGCTTGGGCACGTGTTCATCATTTATGGCTTTAGACAGGAACTACCTTTCTCAGCACATCTTTACTAAAATATTATGTTGTTGTGGCTATGGGTTTATTTCTGTTCTCAACCCTTGAAATGTAACTTTATTTGAAGTTAGCATCTTTGGAGATGTAATTTAAGTTCACGTGCAGTCACACTACAACAGAATAAGTCTAATATGACTGGTGTCTTTCTCAAAAGAAGAATCAAATAGAGGAGGAGACAGTCATTTGAAAAAAAAAAAAAAGGCAAAGATTGTAATTATGCTGCCACAAACCAAGGAATACCTGATGCTACCAGAAGCTGCACGAGATAAGGAAAATATCTTCCCTTAGAGCCTTTGGAGAGAGCATGGCCCTGCCAACACAGATCTGTTGGCTTTTTTGGCAGACCATGGCACTTTCAATATTCTGCTCTAACACCGTAACTCAAAAGCATCAATTCTTCTACGGTCTTCCTTATTCACTGTCCAGCTTTCACATTCATATGAGGTTATTGAAAACACCATGGCTTGGGTCAGGCGCACCTTCGTCTTCAAGCTGACATCTTTGCTCTTCAGCACGTTAAAAAGATCTAGTGCAGCAAATTTGCCTAATGCAATACATCATTTGATTTCTTGACTGCTGCTTCCATGAGTGTTGATGTTTGATCCAATAAGAATGAAGTCCTTGACAACTTCAATCTTTTCTCCATTGATAAGAATGTTGTTTATTGGTCTAGTGGTAAGGGTTTTTGTTTACTTTACATTGAGATGCAATCTATATTGAAGGCTGTGCTCTTTGATCTTCATCAGTAAATTTTTTAAGTCTTCTTCACTTTCAGCATATTGCAGGTTGTTAATGAGTCTTCCTCCAATCCTGATGACACGTTTTTCTTCATATAACCCAGCTTCTTAGATTATTTGCTCAGCATACAGGTTGAATAAGTATGGTGAAAGAATACAACCGTGTCGCACACCTTTCTTAATTTTAAACCATTCAGGGTTCCCATGTTCTGTTTGAACAACTGCCTCTTGGTGCATGTACAGATTCCTCATGAGCACAATTAAGTGTTTAGGACTACTCATACTGCACTATGTTGTTCATTGCTTGTCATGATCCACAGAATTGAAAGCCTTTGCATAGTTAATAAAGCACAGGTAAACATCTTTCTGGTATTCTCTGCTTTCAGCCAAGATCCATAGGATATCAGCAGTGATATCCCTTGTTCCATGACCTCTTCTGAATCCAGCTTGAACCTTTCAAAGTTCTCTGTCAATCTATGCTTGCAGCCATTTCTGTATTACCATTACTAAAAAATTCCAGCATGGGATATCAAAGATATTGTCCAGTGATTACTGCATTCCATTGGGTCATCTCTGTTTGGAATGGGCATAAATATTGTACTCTTCCAATCAGTTGGCCAGATAGTTGTCTTCCAAATTTCTTGGCAGAGATGAGTGAGTGTCTCCTGTGCTTTGTCAATTTGTTGAAAGATTTCCATCAATTCCTGGAGCCTTGTTCTTTGCCAATTCCTTCAATGCACCTTGGACTTCTTACTTCAGTATCATAAGGTCTTAATCATATGCTACCTCTTGAAATGGCTGAACATCAACCATTTCCTTTAGGGACAGTGCCTATGTGTATTCCTTCCATCTTCTTTGGGTGTTTCTGCATCATTCAATAATTTGCCCAGAGGATCCTTCAATAATTAAAGTTAAGGCTTGAATTTTTTTCTTCAGTTCCCCCAGGTTAAGAAATGCTGAGCATGTTTGTAGTAATTTGTTATAGCTGCCCTAGGAAACAAATACACTAGACTATCATTTCATCTGATCCCATCTCTCCCAGTAATAGAAAAGTCTATTCTTTTATCATCTCTGTGACTCTCAATAACATTAGTTTTTTACTTTGTGGATTTTCACCTCTTATTGTAGTTCAGTTCAACAAACACTCATTGAGTAACTACCTCATGTTGGTGCTATTTCAAGTGTTTATACAAAGGTGAATAAAATTAGATCTTTACCTTTAAGGAATATAAACTTTAGTGAACAAAAAGCAAACAAACAAAATTAACTGTAATAAAATATGGGGAGTAAATAAGAGCTTAGTGCTGGCAAAGGAGTATTGCATTGTGCCTGGGATAGACTGCAGAGACGGCTTATGACAGAATGACACTTCTGTTAAAAAATGTTCTGGGTGGTGCTGCCACTGTCCTGAGGATATAGAATCTTTCCCCTTCTATGGACAGCAGTCCAAAAGTGATTGGGCTGCCTAGGACACACCTTTGACCTATCTCTAAGTCTATGTCAGAGGAAACGGTCTCCTCATAGCATAAGATGTACATCTAATAACAAGGTGTCAAGACTCTACTGCACTTACCAGATTTATTAGATAAATTTGCCTGAGGGTGGAAGTACCAAAAAGTATGAGTAATTAAAACACTGAACAGCAATATTATTAAAGGTATATTAAAATCAATGACATCCATTTGAAAAGATGTATTTCATAGCCTGTCCTCCACGATGGGAGAAGTGACTGAGAAGCAGCAGGTCAAGCAAGGAGTATTGTTAATGAAGGTCTTCTGTGGAAAAGGCAATCTGAGACAAAATGAGTTAAAATCTTTATTGTGTCTTGACAGCCCACATGAATCTATGATGATGATAAATGTTCTCATTTAGAACTTTTTTCTTTTCCTGAGACATTTTACCTGCTAGCTTCAATTGGCTTTGAATTTCTCAAAAGACATATGTTCTCAGAAGAAAGTCTTGGCTTGCTTTTCATTAAGCAAGAGCTTATCAGAGTGTTTGCATGTGGTATCATGCTTAAGCTATTAATCTTATGACAGGCTATTAAAAATGGGGGAGGGGGATTCTTTAACAGGTTGAGGGCCATTACACTTGAGAAACAGCCCTCGGCACCCAGTAACAAGAACCAACCCAGGAACTGCAGCCGCAATGATTAATAAGAATTTTCCAGATGCTAACACTTAGGTGAGAAGGTTGCTCCTTAGGAAGATGTACAGTGGACAGTGGATGTTAAAATGACTTGTTCACCATTGGGCTGGACCTTGGTGCTGCTGGATCCACCGATCTGCAGGACCTGCAGGACCCTGGCTGGACACCAGGTAATGACTGTTAATGCAAAATGACTTTAATGCTTCTCTGGATATTGAGACACGAACCAATGGGGCAACAACACAAATGGGCAAAAGGAAAAGATGACCATTCCCAATCCCTCCCATAACATTTCCATAAAATATACAAACATGTCTGTACCTACCTGCGCACACATATGTAACATACACACAGAAGCAGCTTTACAGACTGATAGGAAATTGATTGTACATTGAGGAGTACTGTAAGATCAGCCCTGGACTGGTAACAACAAGGTCAGCAGTTCAAACCCACCAGCCACTGCTCAGAAATAATATTCAGGATCACTGTGGATCGGAACTGGCAGGGTATCACTTAACAACAGCAACAATACTTTTTTTTTTTTTTTTAATGTTTTATTGTGAATTATATGATAGTTTACATGGGAGAACTTTAGTTTCACATTCATTCCATCGTATATCATTTCACTGCCATGGTTCCGATCCCCTCCATGCATCATCAACCACCCAAAGGGTATATCCCAGAAACCAGCGCCCTACACTCCCCCCTCCTCCCCACAGTTTTCAGCCCACAGTCCCTTTCCCTCTCTGGGTCCAAAGTCCCCAGTCGCTTCATCACTCCACGTCATCATCACTGTCTCCATCTCAGGCATCTCTGTTTCTCTGGGTAGGGTCCTGCTCTCGGCTCTTCTCTGTTGATGGTCCCAGAGGCCTCTGCTCCTATCCTGGAGAATTAATCACTCCCTTCCTTGTTACAAAACTTCCACCTTTGCATTTCCAACCCTCATAATCCATCCTGATAAGCATTATTCACTACAGTATCATGAGTTACCCATCTGTATCTCCTTTCATCAGCTCCGCCCAGACTGATTGAATAGTACCTACTGGAGCTTCTGCCTTCCGCCATGCTCCCTAGCACCAGGTTCCCTCTTGAAAGCTTGTAAGCCAATCACTTCTTGCCTTTGTAGTCCCCTCCTCCCCATTTGAGTATCCATTGTCCAAGCTGCCCTTCTCTGTCCACTCTGTGTGTGTGTGTGTGTGTGTGTGTGAATGTTTCTTGCTGTAAGGATTTGTTCCCTCTTTTGAGTTGCTGCTCCATAGGTATAGGTCAAGTTCATTATACTGTATCAGCTCACTCTTTTTTTCTTCTTCTTCTTCTTTTTCCCCTCTCTTCTTTCTTCTCCTGGTTGAGCTCCGATCATCCAGTCATCTGGTCCAGGTCACGTGGGTATCATCTGCAAGTGTGGGCGCTCCTGTGCATATGTCCTCTCTTCCCTGCAGCCAACAATACTTATTTCTGACACGACTGACTGAACTTAGAAGAACCGGTGCAAACACACCAGCTGCTCCTTAGAAATTTAACAAGGTCGCTAAGAGTCAGCACTGACTGGATGGCACTTAACAACAACAAGACCATGATAGGGGTCCTGGTGTGGCATTGTAGAATAAACATTGGACTGCTAACCACAAGGTTGGCGTTCAAACCTACCAGCCTCTCCTCAGAACCAACTCTACAGTGTTTAATAACAAAAACAATAAGACCATTGTTTAGGACCTTGACTGTTGTCCTAAAAACAATGAGAAGTCTCTGATGGATTTTCAGGAAGAAAATACATAACCACATTTGTATTTTCAAAGGTTATTTAGTTGCAGTCCTGGTGCACTGTGGGTTAATGCACTGGACTGCAAAGTTGATCTGAACTGCAAAGTCAGTGGTTCAAGCTCATCTGCTTCTCTTCAGAAACCCTATACAGGGTTGGTATGGGTTGGAATCCACTCAACAGTGTTTAACAGCAACAGCATGGATACTATACTTTAAGAGATTGAAAGGTATTGAGGAAGTCTAGTGAATCACTTTGACCGATGGTAGGTATTTTCGTTTTCTAGTTCTACAGTAACAAAAATATCCCAAAGTGGGTGGGTTTAAAGAACAGATATTTATTTTTACTCATAGTTGTGGAGGATAAAAGTGCAGATTAGGATTTTAGCTGTGTCTTTTCCACAGATGGGGTTTTATCAGTGTTTTCTCCTTTTGTGAGCCCCTCTCTCATTTTCCAGAGACTGCTGGTCACCTTGGAGTCCTGATGTGACACTGCAGGCTAATATGCTGGACTGAAAATTGGTTTGAACAGCAAGGTCAGCAGTTCAGCTCATCAGCCACTCCTCAGAATCCCTATACAGAGTTGCTATGAGTCAGAACTGACTCGAAGGCACTTACACTTAACAACAATAACAACAAGTTGGCAATCTTTGGCTTTCCTTTGTTGCTTACAAATTTATTTGTCTCAGTCATCAAATGGCCTTTTCCACTGTATTTCTGTTTCTCTGTTTCCCTTTGTTATAGGACTCCCTGGATGGCAAAAATGGCTAAGCACTCATCTACTAGCTGAAAGTTTGGTTGTTTACACCCACCTAGATATATTCAGAAGACAGGCCTAACAATCTATATCTAAAAGATCACAATCTTGAACATTCTTTGTTGTTGTTGTGTTGTTAAGTGTCATCCAGTTAGTTCCAGCTCATAGCAAATCTGTATAGGCTGTCTGACGGGCTGCTGGTGGGTTTAAACTGCTTACCTTTTGGGTCACAGTCTAGTGCTGATCCTACAGCACCATACCATAAGACATGAAAACTCTATGGATAAATTCTAATCTGCACACATGGGCTGCCAAGATTTGGAATTGATGACTATGGCAGTTAGCACCACAGACAACATAAGAAACAATTCAGAAGAATTTTAAGTCTAGGATCCACCCTAAGCTGGTATGACTTTATTACCACACCAAAAGAAAGCCCTGTTCCTAAACTGGGCTGCATTCACAGTTAAAGGGAGTAGGACTACAATATCTTTTTTGGGAGGACATTGTTCAGTACATAGTAGTATATCTAAGGAGTCCTTCTGTGGTGGTACTGTAGGTTAATGCACTGAACTGATAAGTCGGTTTGATCTGCAAGGTCGGTGGTTCAAGCTCACCAGTTGTTCCTTGGAAACCCTATACAGGGTCACTATGCGTTGGAACCAACTCAATGGCACTTACCAACAACAATAAATTGATGTGAGTCCTGGTGTGATACTACAGAACAACACTGGACTGAAAGGTCTGCTTGAACTGCAAGGTCAGAAATTCAATTCCACTAGCATCTCCTCTGAAATCATATATAGAGTCACTATGCATGGAAACCAACTTGGCAGAACTTAACTACAAAAACAAAGTGATTAGAATAGTGTATAGATTATAGTGATTTCTGGTAGTAGCGGTGATTGTGTGCTTTTGAGTTGGTTCCAACTCATAGTTTCCCTGCATTGAATTTCCAAGACTGTAAGTCTAGGGTCTATGAAACAGGGCTTTGAACCAGTTCAAACCAGTAATGGCCAATGCAGCACAATTGGATCACACTCAAATTTGTAAAATGAGGAATACTAGAGTGATAGAATAGAAAAAATTATGGGTCAAAACCCTGGAGTGGGAGACTCAGAAGAGGTGCAGTGATCTCTTTCAGGACTCAGGTGTGGAAAACTAGATTATTGTCAGGACTGTAGAAAATTACACACATTTAAAGCAATGTTATTGCCACCATCTTTGAGTTGGTTGTTTCTGCCTCTGCTGGCCAAGAGATTCAGCTTGTATGGAATACAAATGCTTCCCTTTATTCTCTAAGTAGGAAATTAAGTTTCTAGCAGAGTGTTGATCCATAATTTTTCTTGTTCTGGTTGTTGTTCTGATACATCCATATTTTACAAATGTACATGCTTCTTTTTGAATGAACTGGGAAGAATCTTTTCTAAAGTCTGCTATGAAAACACCATTAAAGGCAAAAGTTGGTGAGAGTATGAGATAAATGAAGGTGATTGTTAATAGGGAGTTTCTGTATTCTTGGAGTCCTGATGTGGTGCTGTGGGTTAATGTGCTGGACTGCAAGGTTGTTTTCAACTGCAAGGTCTGTGGTTCAAGCTCACCAGCTGTTCCTCAGAAATCCTATACAGGGTCGCTATGAGTTAGTACCAACTTGATGGCACTTAGCAACAACATCTGTATTCTCATCATATGTTAAACAACTTTTCCCAATCTTCTCTATATCCATTTAGTGTCTATTTTGGGCTACACAGAGAGTGGCCACATGGCAATATTCTGCCAATATGTCACTTTTTAGGCTAAAAGTATGAAAAGGCTTCAAAAAGTTTGTGGGAGTGACATGGCCACAGAGGACAACAGCAGAGAGTGAAGCGTCCAGCTGATATGAAGTGAGGGGAGATGCACAAGAACACCCATACTTGCAGATAGTACCCACTTGACCTGGCTTCAATGGCTGGATGATCAGAACTCGACTAGAAGAAGAAAGAAGAGGGAAGAAAAAAAAATAAGAGTAACCCACTACAATTTGATGAACTTTACCTATATGTATGGATGTAGTAGCTCAAAAAAGGGAACAAATCTTTACAGAAAGGATCACTTCCACCCCCTCAGTACACAGGGTTGACGGGTGGGCAGCTGAGACACTGATTACCCAAAATGGGGGAGGGGTCACTATAAAGGCAAGAAACAACTGGCTTACAAGTTTTCAAGAGGGAGCCTAGTTCCAGATGGGGCGGGGGTAGGTAGAACCTCCACTGAATGATTTCCAATCTGTTGGGACTGGGCTGGTGAAAGGAAATGGGGATAAGACTCTTGTGGTACAACAGTGAATAATTGCCATCAGGACTGACTGTGAGGGTTGGAATGTAGAGGTAGATGTGTTTTGACAATAGGAGAGGAGTGATTGATTTTGCAGCACAGGAGCGGAGGTCCCTGGGACCATCAAGCGAGAAGAGCAGACAGCATGACCCTACCTAGAGAGGCAGTGACACCAGGGATGGTGACAGAGACGATGACGTGGACAGATGAAGCCGCTGGGGACACTGGACTCAGGGAAGGAGAGGGGCTGTGTGCTGATGGCCGTGGGTTGGAAGTGGGGCGGGTCTGTGGAGTGTACCCTTTGATTATTTGATGATTCATGGAGGGGATTATAATCATTGCAATGAAATGAAATACGATAGGATGAATGTAAAATTGATACACTACCATGTAAACACACATAATTCACAATAAAAACTTCAACAACAACAAAAAAGTTTGTGGGAAAATGGAACTAATATCTAATGGGTATTTTCCATAAATTTTTTAAAGACCCCTCATATTACTACCCCATTTCTTTTTAACTAATCTGAGGTATGCTTATTAATTGATTTAACTAATGAGTCTCATAAAGAATAAGGAAATTTTCTATTTAAAAATGGAAGAACTACAACACTTCTGCCTTACATGGTAAAGTATAATAATTTATGTTAGAAGACTGTTGTGGTCATTCAGGGCTGTCAAATCAGTTCTAAATCATATAAAAGGTTTCCAAGGAGTATGTGATGGGTTTGAATCATTGATCTTGCAGTTAGCAGTCCAGTGTTTATCCTACAATGCACTCCAGGAAACAAAACCCAATATTTTCTCTTTTACCAAAAATAAAATCCAATATTATTCTTCTATACAAAAACTGATGGATATACAAGTCCATGTTTAAGAATTTGTGATCATATTTTATGAAAGACATAATTTCCTTGAATATTTACTTTGTTTACAAAAGACATTATTGGGCCTTTGTGATTGGATTAAGAGAAGTCCCAAAGAAGATTTTGAAAGAGCTAAATGAGAACAAGGGAGCTGACCTGTTCTGAAAAATAAAGTATAATCTCTTTCTTTTGTGGAGCTGACCTGTTCTGAAAAATAAAAAAATAATCTCTTTCTTTTGTGGAGGATTGAGGAAAAGCTGCTGGAATGAGGAAGAGGAACAGATGAGACAGAGAGAATAAGTTTGAGGAACATGGAAGGAAATTGATGAACATGAAGCGATACTAAGAAGTGGAGGCAGCCAATGAGTGACACATTCATAATGATGAAAATAGTTGGAGACTTTTTGAGAGCAGAATATACCATAAGCAATTTTAAGTTATTTGCTTCTCAGGATGAAATCTTCTTCCATTCCCCTCTCCCCAAACCTGCAGTAAAACCACTCTACTAAACTGTATTACATTTGCAGCAACATTGCAAATTATGGTAAAAGAGAATGTGTTTCACATTTGGGCTACATGAGCTGAAAAAGACAAACAAAAATCTAGCCACTGGAGAGAGTATGAAGCTGGTGCCAGAATTGACCAGGAGAAAGG
The DNA here is from genome assembly GCF_000296735.1 of Chrysochloris asiatica. Classification (NCBI taxonomy): domain Eukaryota; kingdom Metazoa; phylum Chordata; class Mammalia; order Afrosoricida; family Chrysochloridae; genus Chrysochloris; species Chrysochloris asiatica. Next base: position 9,574,259 of record NW_006408609.1, on the reverse strand, counting down.
TAGACTTTCTGTAAATCCTCAAACTATAGACAGAAAATGACGACTTTCTCAAATTATGTGGGAATGTGAGAGATGTTGATTGAAAGATGATGATGATAGATAGGTAGATAGAAAGAAAAGAAGAACAAAAGAAAGAAAGAAAATATATTAATAGGTAGGGATAGGAAAAAGATAGGAAGGGAAGGAGGAAAAAAAAGATAGACTTATTAGCAGGGCCATATTAGAAGATTCAGGGGTTTGAGTTAACGGGGTGGGGCAGTGGACAGAGCTCAGGAAACCTAAATAGCTTATACTAGGGTATCTGCTACTGTGTTCTTGTCCAGGGGGCACTATTAGGCCTAGTCTGCACATCTAGTACATCTACTATGAAGAACACTGAGATATTCTGAGCTGAGATTTAAGTCTTAGTTTATAAACATTTCTGGGCTATATGTGTAGTCTCATGGTTTGAAAAATCCTGAGGTAATTCATGAAGATTACTCTGAAATATTCTAGAAATGTTTCTTGCAGAAAGATTATAACATGTTTACTCTAAAACAAAAATTTGTCATAAATATATCCTCATTGTTATTGTTAAGTGCTGTCGAGTCAGTTCTGACTCAGGTATAGGGTTTGGGTTTGCGAGGATCCACTGGTGATCCTTGTGGTTCAAATAAACTTTTGGTCCAGTGTTTATCCTTACAGTGCCACACCAGGACTTCATATCATCATTAGAACAAAATAAAATACTCTGAAGGCAGCACGGTGGATGGCCCTGTGTGATGGCTTGGACTTGAGAGTATTTTCACTGAGGTTAAATAATACACAAAAAGCAATCACAGAAATTCCGCATTCTCACTGTGTTTGTGGGGAAGTTTCTCAACTTTGGCATGGCTTAATCCAAAATATAGCCAGTTTATAACCTATTAATATCTACCTTTAAATATTGTAGATATAAGGAGGCTTAAAATTTCATAGAAAACAATGAAATAGAAAGATAATGGAATTGTTACACAAACTTTAGATATTGGTACTGGAACTGAATCTTGTCATTCCTGGAAATAGAAAATGTTGCTGAATATTCTAGAAACTTTCTTAACATGTCTCCTTGGTAGTTCACATTGAGCACAACTCTGATAGGACATTTTCATTTCAGCCATGTCTTTATATTGTTTTTGTTGCTGATGCTAATTTGTCCTTTTGATGAGAAATTAAAGACACATTTCACCTGTATATGAAAAATTTCCATTTTATTTCCTAAAGTCACTTTCCTCTTAGTTAAAGACTCCTTATTTTTATAGCCAGCCAAAAAAAAAAAAAATTCCCTTGCATCTAAGTAAAGCCAAGTGACTAAGCTCTTGCCAATAAGATGCAAGCTGAAGTGTAGTGTGGTACATTTAAAGAGACTCTTTAAAAAGGAAATGCATCCTTGGGTGTGATTTCCCTTCCTCTTGCTACTTGAAATGTTCATATAAAAGCATTTCTATTGTCATTTGGGACCAGGAGGTATCATTGAAGAAAAGCAACCAGAGTAAAGCAACAAGATTGAATAACTTGAATTCCAGATACTGTAGGTTATTATGCCATTTTTGGACTAGAATATTACTTATGTCAAGTCCAAGTTTCTATATTAAAGACCCACATTAGACATGTGGGCTCAAGTTCAAACTTTATTTCTTCTTCACAAGACAGTACACATACTATAATTTTCAAAATCACTCAGGAATACAGAAGTACAGGGCACTTTGCCAACCTCAATACAAGTCTTATATATTCCTTCAGGTTTCATCCCTTCAATCCAGTGGGAAGAAAAGAGAACGGGAACACATACACAGTGATCAAAGGACCAATTCTAGAAGTGGTACTTCTAACTTCTGTTTTCATTGTATTGGTAAGGTCACAGAAGCTTGGCCACAACTGAATATTAAGAAACTATGAAGTATAGTCCAGCTGGCCACTCAGCTCCTGGATTGAGCAACAACTTTATTACAAAAGAAGTGTAGAATTCTTTCTAGTGAGAAAATAAGTCTCTGCCAAACTTCTGATCTCCTTATTTTAGCCATGTGACAAAGAAATATGAGTATATTTCTTAAGTTAAGCTAATGAATTTAGAGCTTTGATTATTCACAGCTGAACATAATCTTAATATACTCCTTTCATGGTGTATTCAAAGAACCTATAAATCACAAATCTGAATTGTCAGATAAATACTAAATCTCTCACTGGCAGAAAAATTCTAAGAATCATCAAAACTTCCTTTTTCTATTTTCTGAAGAACATGTTCAGGCTGTAGTTACAAAACAACAAAAGCCTTTCTTTCAGTAAGCTATGTGACATTGTAACAACAATTTCCAGAAGGCCCCATCCTGAACTACCCTTTAGGGAAAGCAATGAGGAGGTAAGATGAAAGTTGAGTTACGTTTATTCTAGGTGAAGAGGCAAGATTCACTGGGGAACCTACCAGAGATATTTCCATCTGAGAGTAACTAGGGGTCAGCCTTACCAGGAACTCAAAAAAGTAATTCACCAATGAAGGATGTTGTAAGAAGCTGACCCTGAGATTTCCAATCACAGTGAATGGCAGCAATTAGAATATCAGTTTGGAGAATACCTTTTGTCCAATGATACGTGTTTCTCTCTGCCATTACAGAAAAGAAAAAAACAAAACAAAAAACAACCAAAAAGAATTACATTAAAACAATTTTTTACTGCCAAATGACCGACAACTTACACCAAACAGATACATGCAATTTATGACTGATAGTTTTAGCAATATATTTGATTCAAGAGATGGAGTTCTTTGGCACAGAGCTTGATTCCTGGTTCAAAGCATGTCACCATACTCATATCTTGGTTCTCATTCTTCTGAGTTGGCTCTGTTTTCAGGTTCTACAAGTGACCTGGTTATGTAGGCTAAGCACTGGACTGTGAATCACAAGGTCTGCAGTTCCAATCCATAGCTGCTCTTTGGAAACCCTACACAAGGTTGCTGTGAGTCAGAATCAACTTAATGGAACTTAACAACAACAACAACATAGGTGACCCAGAAGCACAAAAGAGACAGTTTGTTTTTCCATTCCATAGCTCCAGGATTTAGTATCACTGTTGTGATTGGCCAGATTTGGTTTATATCCTTCATCCAAGCACTATAATCAGAAAAGTGGAATAAATAAATTGATTTATTCGTGGCCACACACTGCACTCCCACAGGTATGGATAAAGTCAGCTTCACACCAAGCACATGAGCTGAGTGTTGCAAAGTTGGAATAATGTGGCCATAAGAGAGGAAACCCTATACAAGGTCACTATGGGTTGGAACAAACTCAGTGGCACTTAGCAGCAACAAGAAGAAGAAGAAATAGATAATTTTCCCTAACAACAGAACAAACCTCCATCCATTCCCTTTGTTTTGTCTCAGCTGTGACACCTCAAAGGAAGACAGTTTAGGACCTCATCTAGTTAATGTACCTAGTTTCAAGTACAAAGTCTTAGAGCAATGTGCATCCTCCTAGTTCACTTTGGAGGTAGGTTTTATAGCCCACTGACCCAGGCCAATAGGTTTAACCATCCCAACACACTGGATCGTGCAATGATGGTCTATTGACTCTTGGCTATCTTGTGCAATTAGCCAATTCAATGGACCCAATGTGGTGTGGCACTATGGGCTAATGCGTTAGATTGTAAAATCGTTTGAACTGCAAAGTCAGTGGTTCAACCTCACCAACTGCTCCTTGGGAACCCTATACAGGGTAGCTATGGGTTGGAATTGACTGATGACACTTAACAACAACAACTATGATAGTGGAGGAAAGATTCAGTAACTGCAACTGAAGAACTAACTTCTTTAGAAAGGGGGATATGGAAAACAATGCACAACTGAACCCCATTTCATAGCATGTATCCTAGCCTATGGAGAGGGTGAGCAACTCATTTTCCAAGTTGTGTAAATGTCTTTGATCTGCTAACTGAACTAACCTTGGTTCTGTTCTGTGAAGTCATTTTCCCAACACCATTTTTTTTTTTTTTTTCTCACAGCAACTGGTTCTGGGCAATGGAAGGATCTCTCCAGTGCATTGTCTATCTTAAGAAATGGGTACCCTATAGGTACCCTTTCAGTGGACCATAGCTCTTCAGGAACCCATTTAATCTTAATATCTGTTTTGGGGTAGAGTATTACTTTAGGTATTGATTCGGAACATATGTAATACATATCATAGCTCCACAAATTTTGTATCCTGGGTTCTAGCTTTTGAGTAAATCATTTTAGGAATGAATTTCAATATAGTTAATGTTGTTTTCATTGAAATTGGTAGGAAATTGAAATCAAACTGTATTAGGTTAAAAAAAAAAAAGGCATTATTTATTTAGAAAACTGAGAAGTCCAAGGATAGCATCAGGTCCAATTTGAATTCAGATGGGTATCAAGCTCCATATGGTGACTGGCAGCAGCTTCAGATTCATACTAGTGTAATAGCTGAGAGACCTGATGCCCCTGAGGCAAATCAGAATAATTGTATACAAGAAAAGGGACCAGATTCAGAGCAATATCATAACAAACCCCACCATACAATGTGTGAATAGAAAACTGGAGATTGCTTCCCCTTTGGGAAGAAAACTGCAGGCAAAGATTCTCTGCAAGGGACACTGAAACAAAGGTAAAGCACATGCAGTTTAATACAGATATCAGGTGTGGCATCGCAAGAAAATATTTCATATGATTCCTTATAGCACATGCAAACTCTGTAACTGCTAACAATAAAGGTCAGGCAAAATCTGTGACCTTAATAATCATATGGACCAAAACACGTTTCATTAGACTATAAACTCCATGAAAGTAGGGATTTTGGTCTGCATAATTCATTTGCCTTATTTCCAATGCATAGCTCCGGTAGTGTAGTGGTTATCAATTGGGGTGTTAACCTCAAGGTCAGCAGTTTGAAACCACCAGCTATTCCATGGAAGAAAGATGAGGTTTTCTGCTCCTGTAAGGACTTACAGCCTAGGAAATCCTGTACAGGGTCACTGTGGGTCAGAACCGACTCCATGATGCCATCACCACCAGGAAGGTTAGGTAATAATCTGTTAAATTTACCCTTTGAATATATCATGGTCTTTGACTTACTTGAAAATGGATTCAAAATAAAGTTTTTTAAACAAAAAAAAAAAAAGGAAAGAAAGTATTTTATAAATTTTCATTTAGAGCTTTGTTACCATGAGTAATTTTTGTCCTCGGGAATCCTTAAGAGGGAAAATTTAAATTAAGGCAGCAACAAAGCAATGACCCAGATAACTTTAAATGTATATGAAATCAAATGACATTAGGTAAATTTGGAGTCCTGGTGTGGTGCTTTAGAATAATCACTTGACCATCCTCTCTCTGATATGCTAATGTGAATGTGATATTAATACACTGGACATAGCCAATTAGCCACTATATTAGTTTCCTGTTATAACACATTACCACAAACTTGGTTGTAGTGGTGGTTGTGTGCCATACAGTCCGTTATGACTCATAATGATCCTGTAGAGGGTTTACCACGCTGTAATTCTGTTGTTGTTTGGTATTGTTGAGTTGTTTCTGAATCAAAGTAACCCCATTCACAACAGAACAAAACACTGTCTGTTCCTGTGTCATCCTCAAACAATTGTTACATTTGAGCCCATTGTTGCTGCCACTGTGTTGATCTATCTTATTGGCAGTCTTTCTAATTTTCTCTTCTCCAGGCACGGGTTCCTACCTACTGATAACATGTCCAAAGTATGAGAGATGAAGTTTCATCATCCTTACTTCTAAGGAGCGGTCTGACTGTACTTCTCCCAATACAAATTTGTTTGTTCACTTGCCAGCCCATGAACCTTTAAATTTTCTTTCAAACATCATAATTGAAATGCATCAAGTGTTCTATACCCTTATTTATTAATTGTCCAACTTTCACACGCCCATGAGGTGATAGAAAATACTATACCTTAGATCAGGTGCACCTTATCTTTGCTCTTTAACACTATCAAGAAATCTTGTGCAGCAGATTTGCCTGTTGGTTTTAAGTACTGTCAAGTCCATTTTAACTTATAACAATCCTGTATAGAGTATCTGATGGGTTTGAACCGCTGACCTTGTAGGTCAAATTAACTTTGTAGCAAAGTGATTATTCTAAAGTGCCACACCAGGACTCTAGATTTGCCTAATGTCATTTGATTTCAGATTGTGCTTCCATAAGTGTTGGTTATGAATTTAAGCAAAATGAAATCTTTATCAACTTCAATCTTTTTTTTCAATTTATCATGATGTTATTTACTGTTTCAGTTGTAAGAATTTTTATTTTCTTTACATAGAGTTGCAATCTAAACTGCTCTTTGATTTTCATCAACAAGTATTTTTAGTTCTCTTCACCTCCTGCATACAAGGTTATATCAGCTGCATACAGCAGGCTGCTAATGAATCTTCCTCCAATTGTAATGCCATGTTCGTTTTCATATAAACCAGTTTCTCAGATTATTTGCTCAGAATACAAACTAAGTCTTGCAAAAGACTACAACCTTGCACACCTTTCCTAATTCTAAAACATTAAGTATCCCCTTGTTCGACTCCAAGAACTGCTTCTTGGTCTATGAACAAGTTCCTCATGAGCACAATTAAGTGTTATGGGATGGATGCCCATTCCTCATAATATTATCCATAGTTTGTGAAAAGTCTTTGCATAATCAATAAAGCACAAGTAAACATCATTGTGATATTTTCTGCTTTTAGCCAAGATCCATCTGACATCAGCAATAATATTTCTAGTTTGACATTCTCTTCTGTATCTGTTTTGAATTTATGGGAGGGAGCTCACTGTGTTGTTGCAAACTTCTTTGAATTATCTGCAGCAAAATTTCACTTGCATGTGATGTTAATGATATTATTCAATGACTTTTGCTTTCTGTTGGGCAATTTGTTTGGAATGGGCACAAAATTGGATGTCTTCAAATTAGCCAGTTTCTGTATTCCAAGTATCATAGCATAGGTGAGTGAGTGCCTCCAGAGCTGCATCAGTTTGTTCAAAGATTTCAAATTGTATTGCATCTTTGCCTGGATACTTGTTTACTCACCAGTATCTTCAAGGAGCTCTGGTAGCGTAGTGGTTACAAATCGGGCTGTGAACCTTAAGGTCAGTGGTTCGAAACTACCAGCCGCTCCGCAGGAGAAAGATGAGGCTTTCTACTCCCTTAAAGATTTATACCCTCGGAAACCCTGTACAGGGTCGCTATGGGTCGGAACCGACTCGACGGCACTTAACAACAACAACAACATCTTCAATGCAGTTTGGACATCTACCTTCAGTATCATTCACGTCATTATGATCAACTCTAGTTTGAGGAGGCCACCACTTGTCTGTCAGTTTGCTGTACTGTTGTGGCTTGTGTATTACTGTGATTCTGGATGCTATACCACAGGTATCTTAAATACTAGCAAGGTCACCCATGGTGGATAGGTTTCAACTGAGCATCTAGACTAGGAATAATGATAGACTGACTACTTCTGAATAATTAGTCAGTGAAAACCTTATGAATAGCAGTGGAACACTGTCAGCATCAGAATATTGAATATTGAAATATGATGAAGAACACCTGAATATTATCAGATATAGTGCTGGAAAATTAAGTCCTCAGGTTAGAAAGCATTCAAAACACAAGTAAGGAAGAGCTGCCTTCTCAAAGTAGAGATGACTGTGGTGACACAAATGGAGTAAATCTTTCAAGATCTTCATTTGCTGATGGGGCACAACTCAAAATGAGGAGAAACAACTGTAAACATCCATCAATATTCAGAACATGGAATGCAAAATTTGAATATAGGAAAATGGGAAGCTACAAAAATGAAATATAATGCAAAAACATTGATATCCTAGGCATTAGTTAGCTGAAATGGACTGGTATTGGTCAATCTGAATCTGACAATCACATGATTTACTATGCCAGGAATGTCAAATTGAAGAGGAATGGTATCACATTCATCATCAAAAAGAACATCTCAAGACCTATCTTGAAGTATAAGGCTGTTTGTGATAGGATAATATCCACACACCAACAAGGAAGACCAATTAATACAACTATCATGCAAATTTACATACCAACCACTAAAGCCAAAGATGACAGAATTGAAGAATTCTACCAACTTCTTCATTCTATAATTCATAAAACATGCAATCAAGATGTACTGACAACCACTGGAGACTGGAATGCAAAGGTTGAAAACAGAGTGGAAGGTTAAGTCATTGGGAAATATGGCCTTGGTGATAGTAGTGATGCTGGATCATTGCATAATACAATTTGCAAGACCAATGACTCATTCATTGAAAATGCTCTTTTAAATAATATAAAAGATGACTACACCTGGACCTCACCAGATGGAATACAAAGAAAGCAAATTTACTACATCTGTGGAAAAACACTGTGGAAAAGTTTCATATGATTAGTTAAGATAAGACCAGGAGCAGACTGTGCAACAGACCATCAAATGCTCATATGCAAGTTCAGGCCGAAGCTGGAGAAAGTTGAAACAAGCTCATGAGAGACAAAATATGACTTTGAACATATCCCATCTGAATTTAGTGATCATTTGAACAACAGATTTGATGCATTAGACCTTAAAGCCCGAAGACCAGAAGAGTTGTGAGAAGACATCAAAATCATCATAAGAAGAAAGCAAAGGTCATTATGAAAACAAGAAAGAAGGAAAAGACCAAAATGGATGTCAGAAGAGACTTTGAAACTTAATCTTCAGTGTGGAGATGCTAAAGTAAATGGACTAAATGAGGGAAAAGAGCTTAACAGGAAATATCAAAGGGCAGCTCTAAGAAGAAAATGCCAAAAATTGTAAGAAAATGTGCAAAGACCAGTAGTTAGAAAACCAAACGAGAAGAACAAGCTCAACGTTTATCAAGCTGAGGGAACTGAAGAAAACATTCAAGCCTTGACTTGCAATATTGAAGAGTTGTTGTTGTTGTTGTTGTTGTGAAGTGCTGTTGAGTCAGTTCTGACCCGTAGTGACCCTGTATGGGGTTTCTGAGGAGCGGCTGGTGAGCTTGAACC
>NW_006408609.1:9564350-9564863 GCF_000296735.1 Chrysochloris asiatica | reverse complement strand
AAAGAAAATTTTGCAAAAGATACCTCAAAAATGACTGCAACAGTATGCTAACAGTGAAATGCTAGAGGTCCAAGCTGGATTAATAAGAAGATCTGGAACTAGGGCTATAATTTCTGACATTAGATGGATTGTGGCTGAAAGCATAGAATAACAGAAAGATATTCACCTGTGCTTTGTTGACTCCACAAAAGCTTTTGATTGTGTGGGCCATGCCAAGTAAAGATAACATTGAGGAGAATGAGTATTCTGGAACACTTAATTGTATTCATGAGGGACCTGTACATAGACCAAATGGCAGATATTCCAACAGAACAAGAGAACACTGAATGGTTTAAAATTGAAAAGGCATGTTCGGGGTTGTATTCTTTCACAATACTTATTCAATATGTATTATGATAAAATATCTGAGAGACTGGATTATATGAAGAAGAACATGGCATTAGGATTGGAGGAAGACTCATTAACAGCCTGCAATTTGCAGATAATACAACCTTGCTTGCTGAAAGCAAAGAG
>NW_006408609.1:9562605-9563710 GCF_000296735.1 Chrysochloris asiatica | reverse complement strand
ACCAAGGTGGCACAGTGGTGGCAACACTGGGGTCATGCATAGCAGTGATTCTGTGATTGGCACACAACTGGGCAGTGTTTAGTTCCATTGTGCATAGGGTCACTAACAATAGCAGTTTGATGAAGCAGGTCCTCCCCACTCATATTATGAGTGCCTTCCAACCTCATGTGCTCATCTTCTGGAACTATATTTAACAATGTTCTGCTGGTAAGCATAATGTTTTCATCTTCCAGTACTATATCTGAAAATGATTCACTACTTTTCATAAGGTTTTCAGTTGCTAACCAATCAGAAGTAGTCTGCCTCTCCTTCTTTCTAGTCTGTCTTAATCTGAAAACTCCACAACAACCTGTCTTCCATATCACCTTGTTAATATTTAAAATATCAGTGGCAGAGCTTTCAGCATCACAACTACATGCAAGTCACCACAGTACAGCACACTGACAGAGAAATAGTGGTGTAAATCTTTACAGGAGCAGAAAGTCTGATCCTTTTATCAAAGCAGCTAGTAAGCTTGAACTCCTGACCTTGCTGTTAATAACCCAACTCATTAACTTCTCTATGCTACCAGTGATCCTTTACCATAAACTGTTATAATAAATTTAGTGGCTTAAAATGAGGGCTTCAGATTAAATTGGTTAATTTCATGTGACCCATCGCAGAGATTTTTCATTTCCACCCCAGATATCTTGAGTCAAAATCTGCATTTAAACAAGATAACTAAGAACTATCTGGGGATCTATAAGAATCACTTGGGCCCCTCCAAGACTGAAACTCAAAGGAACACATGTGCAGGCATGTAACCTTGTTGGTGGTTGCGTTGTTGTACTTGTGAGTAGAAATGGGGGAAAGGCATCAATGAAGATATGGGCTGAGTTTGACCATGTTCCATAGATCCCTGTCCACCTGGATAGGAGAAAGAGAAGAGGAAAGGCTGGTTGGTTTGAAGTGTAGTGATACTTTGGGATTCCTGAGCTCATGAACAAAGACCTAGCCATGGAGGGCTATAGCTGAGAGTGAAGCTGATATGAAGGGAGGGGGGAGATTAACAAGAATGCCCAAACTTGCAGATAGTATCTATTTGACCTAGCTTCGATGGCTTGAT
>NW_006408609.1:9560241-9561491 GCF_000296735.1 Chrysochloris asiatica | reverse complement strand
GGTGGAAGACAGAGGGAGAAATGTATTGGTTAAAGTGAATAGAGGTAAATGTTGTTAACTATTTATATATGGAGAGGATTGCAACCATATATTGAAGCAAAGTATATTATTTGCCGAATGTAAAACTGATGATCTGCTCTGTAAACCTTCACTTAATTCACAATTAAAAACTTTAAAATTAAAAATTTAAAGACTTGGAGATCTTGTTAAAATATAGGTTCTGATTCAGTATATCGGGAATGGAAATGCAAATGCTCAACAGGGGATTAAATCAGAATGAATAAAAGTTCTATTTAAAACAGTATAAATGTACTTCGTTATATTTTTGGAGGCAAGAAGACTGAACTGGATTTCATAGAGCTAAAAATCAACACATTGACACGATTGTTTCTTCTGGGCTCTAAGAGAAAATCTCTTTCGTTGCCTATTCATGTTGCTAAAAGGCATCTGTATTCCTTACTTCATGGCCCCTTCTGCCATCTCCACCTACAGCAGCATAGCTGACTATGAGTTTCCTGCCTCCCTTTTATCCTGTGATTACACTGCATCCTCCCAGACAGTTCAGGAAAACTTCCCCTCACAATCTTCAGCATAATTATATCTGCAAATTCCTTTAAACCATGTAAGGTTACAGTCACGGGTTCTGAAGATTAAGGTGTGAACATCATTTTTGTGGAACCATTATTTTGCCTACCATAACTCTTTCTAAAAAGTTGGCATTTTGTGATATATTCATTCATTTAGTCATTCATTCATCAAAAACTTACTGAGTGCCTACTCTGAGCTGGTCCTGTTTTGTGCCATTCTAGAGGTTGTCATTTCAATCAGCAGTCAGCAGGACAGATCTGGCTTTAATGTTGTTGAAGGTAACATTTAATGGGACCAGACACAGCACAGATAAGTAAATAAATATATTAATAGGAGATTTCAAATAGTGATATTGTTGACGTTATTGCCATTGGGTTCTCTCCAACTCATGGTGATGGCATTTGTTGTTGCTTTTAGGTCCCATCGAGTTGGAACTGACACATTGTGACCGTATGCCCAATAAAATGAAACACTGTTCGGTCCTGCCTTAACTTCAAAATTGTTGCTATGCCTGAGCCCATTGCTGCTGCCATTGTGGCAGTCTAGCTCTTTTTCTCCGACCCTCAACTTTACCAAACATGATATCCTTTTCCAGTGACTAGTACCTCCTGTTAATATGTCTGAAGTGTGAGAAATGAAGTCTGGCCATCCTGGCTTCCAAG
>NW_006408609.1:9537471-9540393 GCF_000296735.1 Chrysochloris asiatica | reverse complement strand
CTCTCATACTTCAGACATATTGTCAGGAGGGAGCAGTCACTGGAGAAGGATATCATGTTTGGTAAGGTGGAGGGTCAGAGAAAAAGAGGAACCCCCCGTGAGATGGATTAGCCAAGTGGCAGCATCTATGGGCTCAAGCATGGCAACAATAGTGAGGTTGGTCCAGGATTGGGCAGTGTTTCATTCTGTTGTGCATCGGGTAGCTATGAATTTATGAATTTACAGATAATTTTCCAAATGCAGTTTCCTAAGTGAAAATGTCCACAAAATATTCATTGTAAAAGATGAAATCAGATTCGTGGTCTCCTAGTTCAAGGATTTAGCATTAACTCTTTATCAGCACCCAGTCAATCACACACTCACTGACTCTCCCCACCCTAATTTACCTAAATTTGAATAGGATCTATTTTAAATCTACTCACTTCACAATAGGAGCACAGTGGTTAATTGCCCAACTAGGAACTGAAAAGTTGGTGGTTTGAACTCACCAGCTGCTCTACAGGAGAAAATGAAACAGTCTGCTTTCTTAAAAATTTACCCTATAAGACATTTCTACTCTGACCTATATGGTCACTGAGCCATAATCAACTCCACAGTTACATTTTTTATTTTGGTCACTTCACAATAGGACACTTATAAAGTTATAGGGAAAAGAGTTGAAAGTGAGCACAAAATTTCTTTAGTAACTTTACAGTGTAATTCAGCAAATAAAAAGGAAAAAACCTCAAACTTTATTTTTAAAAATCCAAATAGAATCCTTAACTATCAAGCCATTTGAGCCAGGTATCAGGAACATGGTTAAATTAGTTCTGGTGTGGCATTATAGTATAAGCACTGGATTGCTAACTGTAAAGTTGCTGGTTCAAACCCACCTGCCACTCCTTGGAAACCCCATACAGGGTCAGAAGGCTCTTAGCACCATCAGAAAATAGCAAACAAAGAGAATCAAAGAGATGGGTAGCAACATAGGTCTGACTTGCCTCTTGGTAAATAGCAATTTCTACCATCTTACTTATCTATACTGCTGCTGCTGCATGCTATGAATCGGTTCTGACTAGTAGTGACCCTGTATAGAGTTTTGTAGGATGGGTTTTGTAGGATATAAATATTTACTGGGAGTCTTGGTGTGGTGCTGTGGGTTACAGTGCTGGACTGAAGTGTCAGTTTGAACAGGATTCTATTTGGAACTGACTCGACAGCACTTACAAACAACAACAAATATCTACTGAAAGAGAAAACCTCATCTTTCTCCCTTAGAGTGGCAGGTGGATTCGAACTGCTGGCCTTGTGGTTTTCAGTTCAATACATAGCCCTCTACACTATCAGAGCTACCTCTTTATCTATGCTGTTGTTGTTGTTAAGTGCCCTGTATAGAGTTTCTGAGAACTGACTGGAGAGTTTGAACCACTGATGTTGTGTTTCAAACTGGCTTTGCAGTTCAGCACATTAAACCCATAGTACCACATCAGAACTCTTTATCTATAGGTTTTCCATATCTGAATTCTCCCTTTTACCAGTACCCAACTTCTATGAGTAAACATTTTTATTAATTTATAGTTCTCCTTTCTGTATTTCTTTTTGTAAAAATAGGCAAATACATACATTTTGTCATTGACTGTTCTATGCTTTAATTTTTTTCTCCTTATAATATATCTCCCTTTGGCACTGCAAGTAGGGCACTGGACCCCAAGGCCAGTTTGAACTGAAAGGTTGACCAAGCCAGCCACTCCTCAGAAACTCTATACAGGGTCACTATGAGTCAGAACCAGCTTGACGGAACTTAGCAACAAAATTTCCATACTTTAAGGAGCCCTGGAAACATAGTGGGTTATGTCTTGGCCTGCTAACAGCAGTTCATATCCACCAGAAAGCCACTCCACGGGAAGATGTGACTTTCTGCTCCCATGAAAATTTATAGCCTCGGAAACCCAATAAAGGATCGCAGTGAGTCAGAATGGACTCAACGGCATATAGCACCAGTCCCATATTTTAATTTTTTTGTATGTACAATACATCTTCCTTTTTTTGTCTGTTGTTGTTAAGTGCTGTTGAGTTGATTCCAAACCACAGTGACCCTGTATAGGGTTTTCAAGGAGTGGCTGATGAGCTTGAACCACTGATCTTGCAGTTCAAATGACTTTGCAGACATGCATTAGCCCACAGCGCCACATCAGGACTCCTTTTGTCAGTACTATAGTTTATTTCACAGTCTTGGTGTAGCTCCATTGGATAAGCACTGGACTACAGACTGCAAGGTTGCCAGCTCAAACTCAACAGCCACTCCTGGGAAACCCTATACAGGGCTGAGATGAGTCAAAACCAACTTGACAGTACTTAACAACAACATAGTTTATTCCAACTCATAGTAACCCTATCTGCTACTCATCTGTCAGATTGTTGTATTCTGGTGGCTTGTGTGTTACTGTGATCCTGAAAGCTATGCAATTGGTATTTTAAATACCAATTGTCTCCCATGGTAGACAACTCTCAGTAGAGCATCTAGACTAAAACAGACTAAGAAAAAAGAGAGACAGACCACTTCTGAATGTTTAGCCACTGAAAACTTTATGAATAGCGGCAGAACATTGTCAGAGATAGTCAAGAGATGAGTCTCTCTGATTGTAAGGCACTCAAAATATGACAGGAGAAGAGCTACCTTCTCAAAATAGAGTGAACATTAATGACCTTAATGGAACAAAACTTTGGGGACCTTCATTTGCTGATGTGGCACAACTCAAAATAGGAAGAAACAGTTATAAGTATCCATTAATTATCAGAATGTAGAACGTATGAAGGATAAGTCTTAGAAAATTGGAGGTCTTCAAAAATGAAATGAACATTGTAGGGCTTAGCTCACCACTTCATTTGCTGTTTTTCCCTCACTTCCCCTTATGGGTGTCGAGTGTGGTCACCAATCAGAGC
>NW_006408609.1:9528281-9536176 GCF_000296735.1 Chrysochloris asiatica | reverse complement strand
CAGGGGAAGGATTGCAGGGTATACCCTTTGGTTGGTTGATAATGCATGGAGGGGATTGTAACCATGACAATGAGACGATATACGATAGAATCAATGTAAAACTAATGTTTACCCATGTAAACTATCACATAATTCACAATAAAGCATTTAAGAAAAGAAAAAAAAAATGAAATGAAACACATAAAAATTGATATCCTAGGCATTGGTGAGTTAAAGTGGATTTGTACTGGCCATTTTGAATCAGACAATAATATGGTTTACTATGTCAGGAAAGACAACTTCAGGAGGAATGGGGTCACTTTAAATATAAAAAAGAGCATTTCAAGATCTATCTTGAAATAAAATGCAGTTTGTGACAGGATAATACCCATTTGCATATAAAGAAGGCAAGTTAATGCCATTATTATTCAATTTTATGCACCAACCACTAAAGGCAATGATGATGATATTGAAATATTCTACCAACTACCACCTATGGCACTTACCATCAACCATCAAAAACAACAGCCAACACTCATCTGTCAGTTTCTTGTACTATTATGGCTTGCATGTTGTTGTGATGCTGGGAGCTATGCAACTGATATTTTAAATACCAGTTGGATTGCTCATGGTGGAAAGGTTTTAGCTGAGCTTCCAGACTAAGATAGACTAGGAAGAAGGAGAGGCAGACACTTCTGAATGTTAAGCCACAGAAAATCTTATGAATAGCAGTGAATCACTGCCAGATAATGCCAGAATATTGAATATTGAGACATGACGAATAGCACTAGAATGTAATCAGATGAAGTGCTGGAAGATGAGGCCCTTAAGTTGTAAGGTGCTCAAAATACAGCTGGGGAATAGCTGACTCCTCAAGGTAAAGTTTACCATGATGACATGAAATAGAACACAAAAAGATCTATATCCTAGGCATTAGTGAACTGAAATGGACTGGGATTAGCCATTTTTAATCTGACAATCAGAGATATTCATATAATACAATGTTGTTTCCTAAAAACAAAGAGGACTTAAAATACTTATTGATGATCAAAGATCACAGCCATCAATATGAGTTACACCTCAATGAAAAGAAAACAAAACTCCTGACTGCTGGACCAATAAATAACATCATGTCAAGTGGAGAAAAGATTGAAGTTGTAAAAGATTTCATTAGATTGATTCTACTATCAACACTCATAAAAGTAGCAGTTAAGAAACCAAATGACATATTGCACTAGGCAAACCTTCTGCACAAGACCTGTTTAAACTGTCCAAGAGCAAAGATGCCAATTTGAGGAGTAAGGCATCTTACCAAAACCATGGTGTTTTCAGTGACCTCAAATGCATTTGAAAGTTGGACAGTGAATAAGGAAGACCATAGAAGAATTGATGCATTTGAGTTATAGTGCTAGAAACGAATATTAAAAGTGCCATAGACTTCCAGAAGACCAAACACAATTATGTTGGAAGAAGTATAGTCAGAATGCTCCTTAGAAGCCAGGATGGCCAGACTTCATTTCTCATACTTCAGACATGCTATCAGGAGGGATCAGTCACTGGAGGAAGATATCATGCTTGGTAAAGTACAAGGTCAATGAAAAAGAGGAAGACCCCAAATGAGATGGATTGGCACAGTGGAAACAGCAATGAACTCAAGTATAACAACTGTCAGGATGGCACAGGACCTGGCAGTGTTTCGTTCTGTTGTGCAGAGTCTCTATGAGTCCATGCCAACTCAAGGGCACATAACAACAACAAGAAGTCCTGGTATGGCACTGTAGGATAAGCACTGGACTGTTATCTACAAGTTCGGCTACTCACACCTATCATCTGTTCCTTGAAAACCCTATACAGGGCCACTTTATGTTGAAAACGACTCAACAGCATTTGTCAACAACTACCTTCTTCAGTATGAAATTGATAAAACATGCAGTCAAGGTGAGATGATAATTAATGGTCATTGCAATGCAAAAGTTGAAAACAAAGAGGAATCAACAGTTGGACAATATGACTGTGGTGACAGAAATAATCCTGGAGATCACATAATAGAATTTTCTAAGACCAATGACTTGTTATTGCAAATACCAGTTTTTGAACAACATAAAAGGTGATTATCCACACGGATTTTACCAGATGGAGTACACAGGAGTCAAATTAACTACATCTCTTCAAAGAAATGATGGAGAAGCTCAATTTTGCTGTTGTTGAGTGTCTTTGAGTCACTTTTGACTCATAGCACCCCCACATAGAGTTCCTAAGGAGAGGCTGGTAGATTTGAACTGCCTACCTTACAGTTTAAACTGAACTTGCCATCTAGTGATTATCCTACAGTGCCATGTGAGGAATAGACCATCACTACGCAAGTTCAGACTGAAGATGATGAAAATTAAAACAAGATAATTAGAGCCAAAATATGATCTTGAATATATCCCACCTAATTCAGACACCATCTCAGAAACAGATTTGGTACATTATACACTAATGACAAAGCATCAGGAGATTTGTGGATGACATAAAAAATACCATATATAAAGAAAGCAAAAGGTCATTTAAAACATAGGGAAAAAAAAAAAAAAAAAAAGACCAAAATAATGGATGTCAGAAGAGAATCCGAACATAAACTAGAAGAAATGAAGATGTAAAAGAATTAAACAGAAAATTTCAAAGTGAAACTCAATAAGACAAAGCAAAGTATGATAAAGAAAGGTGCAAACGCCTGCTGTTAGAAAACCAAAAGCAAAGAACACACTCAGCATTTCTGAAACGGAAAGAACTGAAGTAAAAAATCAAACCTTAGCTTCCAATATTGGAAATATTTTATGGGCAACTTATTAAATGGTACAGGAAACACAAAAAGAAGATAAAATAAATACACAGTGACACTGTACCAAAAAGAATTGGTCCATGCTCCATCATTTCAACTGGTAGCAGATGAGTAAGTACTGATAGTACTGAAGGAAGAAGTCCAGGAGACTCTGAAGGCATTAGAGAAAAAGCAAGGCTTCAGGAATTGACAGAATACCCATTGAAATATTTCAACAAACTGATGCAGTGCTTGAGGATCTCACTTTCCTATGCCAATAAATTTGGAAGCGTTCCATATTTGTGCCTGTCCAAAAGAGAGGTAACCAAAAGGAACGCAAAATAATTGAACAATATCATTAATATCACATGCAAGTAAAATTTTGTTCAAATCATTCAAAAATTGTTGCAGCAGTAGATTGACAGGGAGCTCCCATAAATTCAAGCAGGATTCAGGAGAAGATGTGGAACGTGAGTTATCATGTTTATCATCAGATGGGTCTCAGTTGAAAACCGAGAATAACAGAAAGATGCTTATTTATGTTTTATTGACTATGAAAAATCGTTTGATTGTTTGGAGCATAACACACTATAAATAACATTGCAAAGAATGGGAATTTCATATAATTTAATTGTGTTCCTGAGAAACATGATAGACCAAGAAGATGCATTCTATGAAGAAGAACGTTGCAGCAGGGTTGTAAAAAGACTCATTAACTACCTGCTAAGGATGGTGAAGGACTGGGCAGTTTTTTTTTTATTCTGTTGTGCTTAGGATCACTCTTAGTCAGAGCTGACACTATGACACCTAACAACAACAACATGTGTAGATAATATAACATTGCTTGCCAGAGCAAACAAGATTTGAAATACTTACTGATGAAGATCAAAGACTACAACATTTAGTATGGATTGCATCTCAATGTAAAGAAAACAAAATAGTCACAACTGGACCAATAAATAACATCATGATAAATGGAAAAAAATGTTTGAAATTGTCAAAGACTTCATTTTGCTTGGATCCATAATCAACACTCATGGAAATCAAACGACATATTGCATTAGGCAAATTTACTGTAAAAGACTTCTTTAAAGGGTTAAAGAGCAAAGAAGTCAGTTTGAGGACTAAGGTACACCTGACCAAAGCCTTGGTATTTTCAACCACCTCATAAGCATGTGAAAATTAGATAGTGGATAAGGAGGATCATAGAAGATTTGATGCATTTGAGTAATCATTTTGACTAAGAATATTGGAATTATCGTAGACTGCCAGAAGAACAAATAAATCTATCTTGAATGTATAGACTGAATGTTCCTTAGAAGTGATGATACTGAGATTTTTGTCTCATGTACTTTGGTCATGTTCTCATGAGGTACCAGTTCTAGAAAAGGACATCATACTTGGTAAAGTAGAGAATCAGTGAAAATAAGGAACATCCTCAATGAGAAGGATTGACACAGAGAATGCATCAATGGACTCAAATTTATCAAGAATTATGTTTCATTCAGTTGTACGAGGATAAGTCACAAAGTATTGTTACTAAGGTTCCAGTTCATACTTGCATAAGTTTATTTTTAAAAAACAACACACATTTAAATTTGTCTCTGAAATCTATGGAGGCTACAAACAAGTTCTATAAGCGAAACACTTATCTTATTGATGCTATGGTGCATTAAAAAACGAAGGACCAATCCAAGCAGTACTTCTGACAGGATCTGCTGGATCAGTTTAATTCAAGGCAGAGAAGTCAGATCAGAAGGTTATCACACCTGTTTTGGGGGACTTTAAGGGTATAATCTTAATAGATTTTCTCAAAAGACACTGAATAATCACAGGGGCTTATTATGCACAAGTTTTAAGGAAATTGAAAATTGCATAGGTGAGAAATAAAGTGTGCTGAGCAATTTTTTCCCATCACAATGTTCTTGCTCATTTTTCAAGGGTTACAAGGGCTGCCCTTTGAAAATTTCATTGGGAAACCTTACCTTATCAACCCTCCACTCCTGATCTTGCCCTTTAGACTTCATTATATTCCCTAAACTCAAAATGCATTTAAAAGAAAAACAATTTAAGTTCATTGACATAACCAAAATGGTTATTTTGACATTGTATAAATCAAGGAGTAACAGAATTATTCTAAGAAAGATTATAGATGTAAACACTGCTTGTAGAAGTGTGTAGATCTATATGGAGGTTATATAAAGAAATAATAGCTTCACATTTCTATATTTTTGCTTAGTAATTGTTTCTATGATTTTGCAACTACAAACATATTGCTGGTATTAGGTATCATTGAGTCAGTTCTGACTCATAACAATCCAATGCACAACACAACAAAATACTGCATGATCCTGAACCATCTTCACAATTGTTATGTTTGAGTCCACTGATGCTGTCACTGTGTCAGTCCATCTCAGCTATCGGCCTCTTTTTTGCTGACCCTCTACTTTGCTAAGCATGATGTCTTTTTAAGTGATTGGTCCTTCTGAATAACAAGTCCAAAGAATGTAAGACGTCTCACCATTCTTGACTCCAAGGAGAATTCTTGTGGCATTTCTTCCAGGATAGATTTGTTCATTCTTTTGGTAGCCCCGGGCATTTTCAATATTCTTCTCCAACACTGTAATTCAAATGCAGCAATTCTCCTAAAGTCTTCCTTATTCGTTGTCCAGGTTTTATCTGCTTATGAGGTGATAGAAAATACCATGGCTAGAGTCAGGTGCTTGTAAGTTCTCAAACTAACAGCTTTGCTTTTTAACACTTTAAAGAGGTCTTTTGCAGCAGTTTTTCCTAATGCAATGCATCATTTTATTTTGCAACTGCTGCTTCCGTGAGAACTGATTCTGGATCCAAGCAGAATGACATCTTTGACAACTTAAAAATTTTCTTCATTTATCATGATATTGTTTATTGTTCCAGTTTGGAGGATTTTTGTTTTCTTTATATTGAGGCCCAATTCATATTGAAATCTTTGATCTTCATCAGTAAGTGCTTCAAGTTCTGTTTGCCTCTTGCAAGCAAGGTTGTGTAATATGTATATCACAGATTATTAATGACCCTTTCTCCAATCCTGAAGACACATTCTTCCTGTAATTCAGCTTTGTGAACCATTTTCTCGGCATACAGATTGAATAAGTATGGTGAAATGTCACAACCCTGATGCACACCTTTCCTAATTTTAAACCGTTCAGTATTCCCTTATTCTGTTGAATGACTGCCTCTTGTTCTGTGTACAGGTTATTCATGAGCACAATTAACTGTCTGGAATACCCATTCATTGCAATGTTATCCATAGTTTGCTGTGATTAAAAAAACTGAATACCTTCACATCATCAATAAAGTACAGGTAAGCATATCTCTAGTATATAGTATATTGTATGTCTTAGGATGGATTCTCTAGTGAAGCAAAACTAGTGAAAATTATGTGATATATATATATATGCTGGTTATGTGTCGTGGAGTCGGTTCCGACTCATAGCAAACCTGTACAGGGTTTCCGAGGCTGTAAATCTTTACTGGAGCAGAAAGCCTCATCTTTCTCCCGCGGAGCAGCTGGTAGTTTCAAACTGCTGACCTTGTAGTTTGCAGCCCGTTTCATAACCACAACGCTACCAGAGCTCTCTCTCTCAACTATACATAACTATAACTATAGTTATTATTAAGTGCCTTGTAGTTGTTGTCTACTTATAATGACCTTACTGAAAGCAAAGAGAACTTCAAATGTTTACTGAAGAAGATCAAAGACTACTGCCTTCGGTGTGCATTGAACCACAAAGTAAACAAAAATAATCCTTGTATAGGGTTTCCAAGGAGCAACTGGTGGGTCTGAACCACTAACCTTTGGGTTAGCTATCCAGTGCTCATCCTACAACACCACACCAGGACTTCATATAAATATAAAGAGACATTTATAAATATAAATGACTCTCACAGTTGTAGAAATGGGAGATTCCCAAGTTCACATCCGATGAAGCAAGATCAGCAGGCAGGCAGGCAGGTAGGACTAACAGGTAAGAAGGCTGCTTGCTGATGACTCCCAGGATCAGCAGGTAAAAGAGTAGGCAACTGTCTCAAATCCAAAGAACCAAAGGTCAGAAGACAAGCCAGATGCAAGATTCAGACCTAGCAGAAAGCAAACCAGCATTCCTGAGTGTCTAATATATTAGCAACAGGCTACACTCTCAAGGAAACATCCTTTTAATTTACTGGCTGCTCATAGCAGAACTCATCATAGACTTAATTAGATAGTATTAGGTCTCATTATGGGGATAACTACATATCAATTGTCAAACCACTGAGAATCCTGGTTCAATGAAGTTGACGCAAAACCTTAACCATCACTGTAAATGTTTGCCAACTTGGTACATTAAACCGTTTGCATAATCTCTATAAATAAAGATAATTGTAAAGTCATACTTGCATCTAACATGATACAACAAAACATGTACAACCAAAAACACACTGGCCTCATTCACATCTTATAGTTCACAAATAAACAAAGCAAAAATATTTGATGCACACATACAAAAATGCATATATTCATTGCAATTACAGTCTTTGCTTCTGCAACTGGTCACGAGGTCATAACTGATATTTAAAACTGATATTCTTTCACCAAATGTTCCGTATTCCCTTTGCCCTCTGCAAGCACCTCAGCTGGTGTGGTTCATTGCCTAGTGGGGTAATCCAAAACTTAATTCCTGAAAGGTCTGGGCCATTAGTAGTAAATGTCAGAAATGTTGTTGTTGTTAAGTGCCATTGAATCTGTACACTGACTCATAGAGACCCTAGGCACAACAGAATGAAATACTGCCCGGTGTTGGGCCAGCCTCACAATTGTTGTCACACTTGAGCCAACTGATGTTGCCGACTTTCCAAGCCATCTCGCTGTGGGTCTTCCTCTTTTTCTCTGACCCTCCACCTTACTAAATATGATATACTTCTCCAGCGACTTGTTGCTTCTGACAATATGTCTGAGTGTGAGGGAAAAAGTTTTGCCATTCTGGCCTCCAAGGAGCACTGTGACTGCACTTCTTCTAACACAGATCTGTTTGTTCTTTTGGCAGCCCATGGCACTTTCAATATTCTCCTCAAACATGATAAATCAAAAGCA
>NW_006408609.1:9522840-9527465 GCF_000296735.1 Chrysochloris asiatica | reverse complement strand
ACCTCTGGAAGTTCTCTGTCAATGTATCCTTTGTAGCCATTTCTGTATTACTTTTAGCATGAGATATCAAAGAGATTGTCCAAGGATATCCGCATTCCATTGGGTCACCTCTTTTTGGAATGGGTACAAATACCAATCTCTTCCAATCAATCAGCCAGATAATTGTCTTTCAACTGTCTTGGAATAGATGAGGGAGTACTTCCAGTGTTACCTCACTTTCTTGAAAGATTTCTATTTGTATTCCATCAATTCTTGGAGCCTTGAATTCCTTCAATGCACCTTGGACTTCTTCCTTCAGTATCATTGGCTCTTAATCATATGCTGCCTGGTGAAATGGTTGAACATCTACCATTTCCTGTTGGTACAGTGTCTGTTTGTATTCCTTCCATCTTCTTTTTATGCATTCTGCACCATTCAATAATTTTCCCAGAGAATCCTTCAACAATATAAGTTGAGGCTTGAATTTTTTCTTCAGTTCCCCCATCTTGAGAAATACTGAACATATTCTTCCCTTTTGGTTTTCTGACTCCAGATCTTTACATATTTTGTTGTAATATTTAGCTCGGCTTCTCGAGCTAACCTTTGAAATTTTCTGTTCAGCTTTTGTACCTACTTATTCTTCCATTTGCTTTGCATATCTACAAGTTTCAGTGTTTCCTCTAACACCCATTTTCATCTTTTCTTTCTTTCTTGTCTTCTTAATGACTTTTTGCTTTCTTCTGTATGATATTCTTGATGTAATCCCACAACTCTTCTGGTCTTCAGTCTTTAATATTTAATGTATCAAATCTGTTCTTCAGCAAGTTTGATCCATTTCAGATTGAAGAAGTTGATAGAATTCTTCTACTTAATCCTCACTGACTTTAGTGCTTGTTGTATAAATTTGAATAATAGTGATATTAACTGGTTCTTCATGTAGGCGCATGGGTATTATCCTATCACAAACAGCGTTGTGCTTCATGACTGATCTTGATATGTTCTTTTTGACAATGAATCCAACAACATTCCTCTTCAATTTGCCACTTCTCATATAGTAAACCATGTGGTTGTCATATTCAGAATGGCTAATACCAATCCATTTCAACTCACTATTGCCTAATATATCAATGTTTATGCATTTCATTTTTGATGATTTCCAACTTTCCTAGATTCATACTTTGTACATTCCATGTTCTGATTATTAATGGATGTTTACAGCTCTTTCTCTAATTTTGAGTTGTGCCCCATCAGCAAATGAAGGTCTCGTGGGCTTTATTCCCACGGGCTTTACTCCATTCGCTCATCATGGTCAATTCTACTTTGAAGAGGCAGCTCTTCTCCAGTCACATTTTGAGTGTCTTCCAACCTGAGGGTCTCATTTTCTGACACTATATCTGATAGTGTTTCTCTGTTATTCATAAGGTTTTCAGTGACTAAATATTTGGAAGTAGTTTTTCCCTCCTTCTTCCTAGTCTGTCTTAATATGGAAGCTCATCTGAAACTTGTCTACCATGGATGAGCCAGCCTGTATTTCAAATACTGGTGGCATAGCTTCCAGAATCACAGCAGCTCACAAGCCACCACAGTACAACAAACTGACAGATGAATGGTGGAATGTTAGAAATGGGTTGCTGCAATTTACCATTGACTTTTAAGTACAGGGCAAAGATTCCACACATATTCTTCTTTATCCTCATTTGTAATATCAATCCACTTTTCCCTTGATAATGAAGATGAACCATGCCACACAGTACAGTAACTCCCTTTTTTCTTGTTATTAAAGAGGAATGAGTAGCCCAAAATGTTGAGGGGTCATTCTTAACTTTCAGTTCAATGGAATCAAAGCTTTGTCTCCAGGTGGGAATCTCCCTCCTTTTGGAACTAAAACATGCAGATTTGAAAACAAAGGGTCAGAGACAGGAATCAAAATTTTTACAAGTAGAACATTGGGCATAATCATGACTGGTATCACTCACATTTCCATCCCTTAGTTCCTGGATCTGTGAATCCTGACTATTGGAGAAACAACACCATGTATTGGATACAGCTTCAGAGTATATACAGTCTCCTGGAGAACATTGTCCCAACCCTACAAGGTATTGCCACCAACTGGCCCTGTAATGGTCTTTAGGAGGCCATTCCAACATGCAATCAAACCAGCTACTTTACCACACTTAATTTTTCTGAAGTGGTTCTTGATCTGAGATGATGTTGTGTAAGATAACATGACAGTGTATAAGGCATTCTTTAAGTCCATGAATGGCAAATCCATATACAGCGTGTCTATTCCAGTAAGAACAAAACTCTGTTCTGTCCATCATGGAAGCACTCCAATGTAATCAACCTACCATTAGATTGCCAGATTATCTCTCTGAGGAAAGGTCCCGTATCTCAGACTCTGTTAGTTTCTGCTGCTGGTCAATTGGATACTCAGCAGTGGCTGTAGCTAAGTCAGCCTTGGTGCACCAACACATAACCTCCATTCTTGTCACCATAGCCACTTTGTTCATGAGCCCATTGGGCAATGACAGGAGTGGCTGGTGAAAGAGGATGATTAGTTTCCACAAAATGTAACATTCTGTCCATTTCATTGATAAAATCCTCCTATGCTAAGGTGTTCACATAAGACACAAATATCTTCTGTTTTTTGACTCTTTCAACGAGATGGATCCACATACCTCTTTTTCATACTTCCTTGTCACTAATTTTTCAATCATGTTCCTTCCATGTCCCAGATCATTCAGCTAAACCATTGGCCATAAATCATTAATCAGTATACAGTCACATATTTGGCTACTTCTCCTTCCAAGCAAAATGAACCTCCAGGTGTACTGCTTGGAGATCTAACCATTGAAGGATCACCCTTCACCATTGACCTCTAAGGAAGTCCCAGAAAGGGTTGTAGTGCTGCTGCAGTTCATTTTCATGTGGTGCCTTCATATCATGCAGAATCACATGTAAACCAAGCATGAGTTTTCTCCTCTTCAGTCAACTGAACATAAGGAACTACCCATGAAGCCATAATAAAGATAATATTCAGGGGAATGAAGATAATGTGATTGATAAGATAAGTAGACACCATGAGCACTTAGGTCACTTCCTCATGCAACTTACTTGTGTCTTCTTTGATGGTAATGAGATCTCTTCCCCCTGCTTCCGAGATGGCTCATTTTAAACCCTTGCTAGAGTTTCAAGGTTTTACAATTATAATTTGCTCTGCTAACATCTTGTTGATGTATTTTCAATCACATCATCTGCATGCAAAAATTGGATAGTGAATAAGGGAGACTGAAGAAGAATTGATGCATTTGAGTTAAAGTGTTGGCGAATATTGAAAAATACCATGGACTACTAAAAGAATTGAAAAGTATTGAAAAATACCATGGACTACTAAAAGAATAAATGGATCTGAGTTGGAAGAAGTACAGCCAGGGTGCTCCTTGGAAGCCAAGATGGCCAGACTTCATCTGTCATACTTAGGACATGTTGTCAGGAGGGAATAGTCACCAGAGAAGGATATCATGCTTGGTAAAGTGAAGGGTCAGAGATGAAAGGGAAGACACCCAACGAGATGGATTGGCACAGTGGAAATGATGGGCTCAGGTGTAACAATAATTGTGAGATTGGCCCAGGACTAGGGATTGTTTCATTCTGTTGTGCATAGGGTGGCTATGAGTCAGAATTGACTCGATGGCACAAAACAACAACAATAACAACATCCAGCAGAGTCATGTCATCCTATCACTATGTTCTCCAACTTTCTCCTTCCCAGACACAGAAGGCAGAAATATTGTTTGGTGGGAGTTAAAAACTAAAGCTAGAAGAGACATTAGAAAATTCATTATATCATATCTCCCTTTCCTCTCATTCCTGGTAACTATTAAAGAGTCTTTGGTTTTATGTGAAAACCTTTCTGGATGTTTTTTATAATAGTGGTCTCATACAATATTTGTTCTTTTGTGGCTGACTAATTTCACTCAGCACACTGTCTTCCAGCTTTATCTGTGTTAAGAGGTGCTTTGAGATTCATCGTTATTCTTCAATGCTGCATAGTTTTCCATTGTGTGTATGTATTATTTTATCATTTATTTATCTATTTAACTGTTAGTGGGCATTTAAGTTGTTTCCTTCTCTCTCGCTCTCTCTTTTTTTTTTGAAAATTTTCATTGTGAATTGAGTGAAGGTTTACTGACAAGTTCATCAGTTTTACATTCAACAAATCATACACTTCGTCCACTTCAATGATTACAATCCCCTCCATGAAACAACAGTTATCCTGTCTCTTCCCTGTGTTCCCATGTGCATTCCACCCACCTTCCTATCCTTTCTCAACTTGTCCTTAGGAAAATGTTGCCCTTTGGATTTTAAATGATTGACCATTCCATGGTGAGCATACCTTCCTAGTATTATATTCCCAGAACCCTCTATAAATCTAACTACTGCTTAACTGAAAATTGGACCTTGAGGATGAGTTCCTTTCCAGTCCTTAAGGGTGGATGACAGCTATAGACTTAAGTTCCTCCGGTCTGGCTTGTACTTTCTGAGAGTTGTTTAGAAAATTCTTTAGTGAAGTCCTTAAATATAATATACAATATTTTATTCTGAGATGTTAAAATTTCACTCTCCATTTGAAAGTTTTTTTTTTT
>NW_006408609.1:9505398-9513625 GCF_000296735.1 Chrysochloris asiatica | reverse complement strand
TTTCTAATTTTCCTAGATTCATATTTCATACATTCCATTTCATTTCATTTTTGAGAATTTCTAATTTTCCTAGATTCATATTTCATACATTCCATGTTCTGATTATTAATGAATGATTTCAACTCAAAATGAAGAGGTAGACTTCTTCTGAATAATTCATAATATAGCCACTGAAAATCTTATGAAAGGCAACAGATGAGTACCTCAGTTTAGCAGGCAGTCAAAATATGACTCAAGAATTTCTGACTGCTCAAAGTTTAACTGACCATTGTCACATGAATGGTGCAAAGCTTTGAGAACCCTCCTTTTCTGATGGGGTACAACTCAAAATGAGGATAAACAGCTGTAATATCCGTCAATAATCAGAACATCAAATGTACATGGTATGAATCTAGTAAAATTGGACATTGTCAAAAATAAAATAGAATACATAAAAATCGATGTCTTAGTCATTAGTGAGTTGAAATGAACTGATATTGGCTGTTTTTAATCAGAGAGTCACATGGTTTAGAATGCTGGGAAGATAAAATTAAAGAATAATGGTGACACATTCATTGTAAAAAACAAAGGTTTCAAAATTTATCTTGAAGTGCAATGTTACTGCACATTTATATCCACACATTTATAAGGGTGACCAATTAATATAACTATTATTAAAATTTATGCACTAACCTATAACGCCAAAGATGATGAAATATAAGAACTGCTTCAACATCTTCAGTCTGAAATTGATCAAACGTGCAATCAAAATGCACAGATAAGTACTGGCGATTAGAATGTAAAGGTTGGAAACAAAGAGAAAGGATCAGTAGTTGAAATATATGTTCTTGGTGATAGAAATGATACTGGAGATAACATGATAGAATTTTAAAGAAGTCATTACCTCTTCACCGCAAATATCTTTTTTAAACAATAAAAAAGGTGATTATGGATCTCACCAGACAAAATACACAGGAATCAAATAGAATACATTTGTGGGAAAAGACAGCGGAAAAACTCAACGTCATCAGCCAAAACAAGGTCAGGTGCTGACTCTGGCAATGACCATCAATTGCTCACATGCAAGTTCAGGCTAAAGCTAAAGAAAATTAAAACCCCTCCATGAGGGGTTGATCATATCCCACCTACATTTAGAGATCATCTCAAGAACAGATATGATATGTTAGACAATAATGACCAAAGACTAGAAGAGAAGTGGGATGACATCAAAAACACCATACATACATGAACAAAAGTAAAAGGTCATTAAGAAAAGACAAAAATGTATATCAGAAGATACTCTGAAACTTGTTCTCTAACATAGAGATGGTAAAGTTAATGGAAGAAAGGAGGAAGTAAAAGAAATGAGCAGAGAATTTCAAAAGGCATCTCAAGAAGACAAAGTCAAGTATTACAATGAGATGTGCAAAGTTCTGGCATTAGAAACCTAAAGAAAAGAACATGCTCAGCATTTCTCAAGCTAAAGTAAGTGAAGAAAAAATTCATGCCTCGAGTTGTAATATTGAAAGATTCCATGGGCAAAATACTAAATAATGCCAAAAGCATCAAAATATCAAGGAAATCCACAAAGTCATTTTACCAAAAAGAAATGGAATGTTGAGGAAATAAAGGAAGACCCCAATGAGATGTATTGAAACAGTGACAGTAGCAATGTGCTCAGAAGTAACAATAGTGAGCATGGCACAGAATCAGGCATTGTTTGGTTCTGTTGTGCATAGGGTCACTGTGTCTTGGAAGTGACTCCACAGCACCTAACAACAACAGTGTTCTATTGTGATTTTTTTTTTTTTCCTTTTTGCACTTTAAAGACACCATCCAATTATCTTTTAATTTACATTACTGTGATGAGAGGTCAGTTGTTATCACACTCCCCCACCCCAACCCCACCCCTGTAGTCCCTCATTTGCATCATAGCATGTCCCTTTTGCTCTGGCTGTTTTTAAAAATATTTTCTTTATCATTATCAGCTTTTATTTTATTATGTGTCTAATGGCTTTTCTTATTTTTATTTTGTTGAGGTTCATTGAGCTTCTTGGATTTTTATGCTGATATTTTATTAAATATAGAAAGTTTTTAGTCATTATTTCTTCAAATATGCTTTCTGACCTCTGCTCTTGAGTTTCCAATGATATTTTTCTTGGACTGCAACCTATGGGGCAGTTCAGAAAGCTATGCTTTGGTATTGGAGCCTACTTTTTCCACATCTGACAGCTACTAATGTGGCACATGGCACACAACAACAACAATGTGGCGCTGTGGGTTAATGAGCCACACTGTAAAGCCATTTGAACTGCAAAGTCAGCAGTTCAAGCTCACCAGCTGCTCCTCGGAAACCCTATACAGGGTCGCTATGGGTTGGAATCGACTCAACGGCACTTAACAACAACAATAACAATTGCCATATTATGAAAATTATTGGTCTTTTCTTTTGTAATCTATAATGTGTTTGTAAACCCATCTAGGAATGTTTCCATTTAATATACTGAATTTCATGGCATTTAGTATTCTCTATTTTTAATATACAATTTCATTTCTTTAAATTCTTTGATGATATTTTTATGACCTGCTTTAATATCCACTAATTAATTAATGCACTTCAATTAATTAATGTACTTGAAGATCAGCCCGATCTTTTTAAGATTTTTGAAAATGTTTTGTTATGGTGGGTTCAAAGTAGCTTTTACTGAAGGGTTAGCTGGAGTATTCCTAATGAATGGGTTTTTGAAATATCTACTGGACAGACAGCATATTCAATAAAGTCACTTTATCATACTTGTTGAAGCTTGAATGTCTCAAAGGGTTGTGTGAACTTCAATATTGTTCCATTTGTTTTTTTTTTCAAGTACTTTGTCTTTATCCAAGAGTTGGTCTTACTTTGTATTGTAGAATCTTAACATACACATTCCCAAAGACTCAAGGGAAATTCTTGGTGCAGATGTCTAGGCTTCTTTCAGTGTGTAGTTCCCTTCTTTTATCTCAGCTTCAGAAATTTTAAACACCTAATCCTATAAGATCAAGGAGCTCTGGTAGCATAGTGGTTATGAATCGGGCTGCAAACCTCAAGGTCAGCAGTTCAAAACTACCAGCTGTTCCGTGGGAGAAAGATGAGGCTTTCTGCTCTCATAAAGATTTACAGCCTCGGAAATCCTGTACAGGGTTGCTATGAGTCGGAACTGACTCCACAGCACATAACAACAACAATCCTATAAGATCAATACTGGCCTGCAAACCACAAGATCATCAGGTCAAACTCACCAGCTGTTACTTGGAAACCCCATATAAGGTCACTATGAATCAGAACTGACTCAACAGCACTTAACAACAATCCTGCCCAAATTCAAATTTATTTTTCTTTTAACTCAACATGATGTCTATGCTTTGCAACATGTTCCCTTTTCATTCACCACAGTCTTTAGGAAAATTTTAGAACTTACTTCTTTTACTTCTCTTCATTCGGAGATCATAGTCTTGTAATGTCTTTTGTACAGATCTGAAAACAGTTCTTTCATATATTTTGTCCACTTTAAATTATTTATGGTCAAAGAGATTGCCCATTGCTAATTACTCCATCATGGTCTTGTTGTTGTTAAGTGCTGTGGAGTCATCTTCCACCCATAGCAAACCTGTATAGGGTTTCTGAGGAGTGACTGATGAGCTTGAACTGCCGACCTTGCAGTTTAGGCATTAATCCTTAGTCGCACTTGGATAGTTCCATAAATATTTGATATGTTTATGGAAATAATTAGTTTTTTTGCCCCATGACTGATTTCCAGGCTAAGCATTCCCAATTTCTTCAGTTCATCCTATACAACTGACCAGGTAAGGTGAAAGACAGTCTGCTTTATTCTTCTCCCTGCCATTAATATAAATCTCATGACTTCTGAAACTTCAGCTAAAATTTCCCGTTACTGGTTTCCTGCACTCTTAGCCTGTATCAGACGTGGCTAATTTGACCAAAGACCCATTCAACTGTTGCAAAGAGGCTTTACAATTAGTTCCTTTCAGAATTTCCCAGGATTATGCCAAAAACTCTTGTCCTAGCTGTGTGAACCAGAAAATACCATTCCTGACCATGCCTTCATGGAACAAGTAGACAACTGCTTCACTAATTGGGGAATGGGAAGTAAGAGAGAGAGAAAAGTACAATTCTACTGAGATATAGGGATCCATTCCTAATGAATAACTCTAAGAATATAATTGGATGTGAAACTGAAAACCTCTAAAAATCATTTAACATATGAGGATCAAGGTTTCTTTGTGATCCAAGTATTATTTGTTCTTTGACTTTATCCTAAAATTAATATTTCAACACATGCTAACATTAAAAAATTGGGATGGATCTCACTTAACAAATGTCTTATAGGCAAGATTCAAAAAAAAAAAAAAAGCACTGTCTTACAAAACATGTTCACCTAGACCTCTCCATTTTTAATAGGGATATGTCTGGGACAGTGAGTATCAGTAACCTAAGCCTGACAGTTCATTTTAATAGGCTTCTAATTAATTTCTTTAGGTTATGTCTTATTTATTTCAATCCCCATGTCTGTACTAATCTTCATAAAAACATCAACAGAACATTGGGAAACATTATACTCATTCCTTAAAAGAATACAAATGCTAAATATTTGAAACAGTGATTTCTTTCAATAGATTTTATCTTATTTAACTTCTAAAAATTGCTTTTCCCAGGGCTCAAACATAGCAAAACTTTGATAACTAACTTTACCTCAAACATTTTTTTTAAATTACGTATTCTAGCAGCAGTTCCTCTTACATGTATATTATTAGTATACAATGTTTCATATGGCTCAATGGGTTCTGTAGCTGAGAAGTAGCTATAAATATTTTTTGTTGTCTAAAATAAAATGACTAATTGATGATACTTGCTTTCTCTTCAAAGATTCTTTATTTGAACAATTAAATTTGTCTCATAAACTCTCTGCTTCTATATATAGTGCTTAAAATTTAGGATTAGACCAAATGCAGTAGTCAGACATTTCCTTATAGAGAGGAAATGTTTTCTAGTGGGGCTACGTTGATAAAGAAAAGGGGACACTAGATTGATGTGACTTTGTTTTTACAGCCTGCAACTTTATCGTTCGTTTAATTTTATAACTCCAAGATATGGCTGGGAAAAAAATAGCCTGGGAGTGGATATCAGAGATACTAGATATTGCATAGGTAATGCAGGTTTTGACAGCAATGAGCAGCAAGGAGGAGCAGAACTAAGGTTATTTCTTCAACTACTTTTTAGTCTTTGCCTTTTTTCAAATATTTGCTAGTGCAGGTGACTGCAGATCTACAGATGTTTATCAGAACCAAAGAGAGGTCAAGAGCTCTCTAACATTAGTTAATTTAGTTAATGTCTCTAAGTTCAATCCACTTCGAACTTTCTTTCTTTCTTTCGTTTTTGACAAAATACAGTTCCTATTGTATACCAAGTTTCATGTCAGGTGTTGGAAATGCAAAAATAAATAAGTCATATTCACCACATTGAAGGAGTTCTTAAACCAGAAAATAAAATAGAAAATTGAAAGGAAGTTTAAAAAGACTTAAGTCAGGCTTTGTCAAGTTCAAATAAAGTCTCAATTTAAGCAGAGAGAATTTCCTGAAAATGTAACATATAGTGAAACTGTAGAGATTAACAGTTTACAAGGCAATGAAGAGTCCAGGAAATGAAGGCTATTCAGAAAGTAAGAGAGGACATCATGTAGTATAATGGGAAAGCCTGAGGGGACATGATAACTTCAGGTATTGATATATGGCTTAGTATAATGGGGATGTTGGACATTTGTAACTATGTCCCCTAACAATTAATAATATCAAAAGTTACCCTAATTAGAGGCCTTTATATCCATTACTGTATTATTTTGTTGTTGTTGTTGTTAAGTGCTGTGAAGTTGGTTCCAACTCATAACAACCCTGTATAGGCTTTCCAAAGAGCAGCTGGTAGGTTTGAACTGCCTAACTTCTGGTTCAAACCAACTTTGTGGTCGAGCACTCATCCTATAGTGCCATACAAGGATTCTCTTGTTGTTTTAGAACTTCAAAAATGGTTTTAAATATGCTTTCCTCTCTCTCTCTTATCACTCTTCTCGACTATTATAAAATTTTCTACCTGGTCTCCAAGACCCCATGCTTTCTTTTCCTTTCCTTTCACAGATTATATAATTCCCCTGCTGTGAAAAAAACTGAGTTATGTTTTGACATAAGGTATATCTCAAACTTATCATATCATACAAGACTCCTTCCAACTGAACCAAATTCACCTTTCCAAGCTACATGCACCATGTAGGATTTCCTAACCTGCTATCTCTTTTTACAACTCTTCTATATAATTGTTACGTGTTTCCTGAGACTTAAATGTAAATCTTTCCATCTTCCATTAGGTAAACATCTCCTCATCTTTAGGATGCAGCTAAAAGCTACATTTTAATGGATTTCTCCTTGGATCTCCTGTTAAAACTAGCCTATCACTTCTATTCCTTTGTCATGTTACAAAGAATTGTGCAAAATACTTACATACTTAGAGGGTTTCAAAAATTTTTGTGTAAAAAATTCCATTATCTTTTAATTATGTTTCTTCTACGAATGTTTTGAAGCTCCCTTATGTTACATGGCAATTACAATTTCTTGCCCATGAATACATTGTGTTATAAGCTATAATCGTTTTTTAATTCTTGATCTCAAGTACTTTCTGGTATTGGTCCCAAAAGATAGTTGCTATCACTGTTATTGTTATCATTAACAAAATATAAACCTATCAGGCATATAAAATCTACACATTACAATTCAGATTTCCTTTTAATTCATCTATAAATAAATGCCACAAGATTCATCTGCACCATTTATTCATTCAAAGTATATTTCTAGACTGAAACTTTACTGTGTGCTACGTACTATGCTCAGGACTTGAAATCTACTATCTAATTGATACAGTAACCATCTTAGGGAAAAATGACTATCACAGTTTTACATACATGTCCACAGAGACTTACAAGTTTTGCACAATTTGTTCAAAGTAACAGGAAGTGACTGAGGTACTATTAAATGTCAGATATGCATGAACCTAAAGTCTTTGTCCCTAAGACTGACTATCCACACCGTATAACTTAAAACCATATAGCCAAAATGAGATATTTGGAGACATAAATAGTATTTGTTCCATGTCGTTTTATTGAGCAAAAGTACAGAAATTCTTATTGTTGCAGTTAGGTGCTTTGAGTTGGTTGCAACTCATAGAAACCCTATGCACAGCAGAATGAAACACTGCCCAGTCCTGCACCATCTTCACAATTGTTATGTTTGAGCCCATTGCTGCTGGCACTGTGCCAATCATCTCATTGGGGACTTCCTACATTTCACCAACCCTCCACTTTACCAACCAGATGTCCTTCTCCAGGGACTGGTCCCTGTGGATAACATGTTCAAAGTTTGAGAGACAAAGTTTAACCATCCAGGCTTCTAAGGAGTATTATTGTTACAGTTCTTTCAGAACAGATTTGTTTGTTCTGGCAGGCCATATAGCGTCTCTCTGTACCAGAGTCTTGGTAACATAGTGGGTTACGAGTTGGGTTGCAAGGTACAACGTATGCAGTTCAAATCTACAAGCCAGTCCACAGGAGAAAGATGAGGCCTTCTGTTCTTGTAACGATTTACAGTCTCAGAAACCCTATATAGGCCTACTCGATGGTACACCACCTCCACTACCACCCCATCTGGCAGCCAATGGTACTTTTAATATTCTTCTCCAACATCATAATTCAAATACATTGATTCTTCTACAGTCTACCTTATTCAATGTCCAACTTTCACATGCATATGAGGCTATTGGTAATACCATAGATTGGGTCAGGCACACTTTAGACTTCAAATGGACATCTTTGTTCTTGAATATTTTAAAGAGGTCTTATGCAGAAGATTTGCTTAATGCAATATACTGTTTGATTTATTGACTGATGCTTCCATGAGTGTAGATAGTGGACCAAAGCAAAATGAAGTCTTTGACAACTTCAATCTTTTCTCCATTTATCATGATGCTATTTATTGGTCCCTTTGTGAGGACTTTTGTTTTCTTTATATTGAGGTTCAATGTAAACTGAAGGCCGTAGTCTCTGATCTACTTCAGTAAGCATCTTAAGTCCTCTTCGCTTTCAGCAAGCAAGGTTGTATCATCTGCATATCACAGGTGGTTAATTTGTCCTCCAATCCTAATGCTACATTCTTC
>NW_006408609.1:9491782-9505298 GCF_000296735.1 Chrysochloris asiatica | reverse complement strand
AATGAAGTCTTTGACAACTTCAATCTTTTCTCCATTTATCATGATGCTATTTATTGGTCCCTTTGTGAGGACTTTTGTTTTCTTTACATTGAGGTTCAATGTAAACTGAAGGCCGTAGTCTCTGATCTACTTCAGTAAGCATCTTAAGTCCTCTTCACTTTCAGCAAGCAAGGTTGTATCATCTGCATATCACAGGTGGTTAATTTGTCCTCCAATCCTAATGCTACATTCTTCTTCATATAATCCAGTTTCTCAGATTATTTGCTCATCATACAATTTAGAAAAACATGGTGAAAGGATAAAAACCTGTGCACACTTTAAAAAAATTTTAAACATTCAGAATTCCCTTGTTCTGTTCTCTAACAACTTCCTCTTGGGTTATATGAAGAAGCAATGATGTCCCTAGTTCCATGTCCTCTTCTGAATACAGGATGAATTTCTGACAATTCTCTATTGCTGTACTATTGCAGCCATATTTGAATTACCTTCAGCAAAATTGTACTTGCATGTGATATTAATAATATTGTTCAGTGATTTGAGTCACCTCTCTTTGGAATGCCAAGGACATCTCTGGTCACTAATGCCAAGGACATCGATTTTCATGTGTTCCATTTAGTTTTTGACAACTTCTAATTTTCCTAGAATCATACTTTGTACATTACATGTTCCATTTGATGATCTGATTAGTAACAGATGTTTAAAGCTGCTTCTCCTCTTTGGGATTGTGTCCCATTAGCAAATGAAGGTCCTGTAAGCTTTGCTCTATTCACATCATTATGGTCAAGTCTGTTTTGAGGAGGCAGTTCTTTCCCAGTCATATTTGAGTGATGTTTAAATGGAGGGACTCATAGTCCAGCACTATATCGGACAATGTTCTGCAGCTCTTCATGTGGTTTTCAGTGGCTAAACATTCAGAAGTACTCTACTTCTTCTTCCAAGTCTATCTTAATCTGGAAGTGCTGCTGGAACCTGTACTCCACAGGTGATCATGCTGGTATTTAAAATACTGGTGGCATAGCTTCCACCATCATGCAAGATACCACAGTACAACAAACTTACGGATGAGTTATGGAGTACAGAAGTTAGATGTCAACTAAACAGATATTTTCAGATAATTTCAGCTCTTATAAGATAGATTTAATGTTGCATTTTTATTACAAACGTTGTTTTACCAACAGATTTCCATTATAAATAACATTTGTTTAAATTTTCATGATTACCATTTAAAAAATAATAAACATGTCACTCTTCAATTTTCTATTAATTGTCATTTAATTTCAAGGATCTATTTGAACTAAGTAATGTGCTCGCATAATAGTATTCAACTGAGAGAAAAAGGAGAATACAATCTTTTACTCATTTTATAAATGCAACTTTATACTCAATCCAAGATCAAAGACCACCACTCGTTTGTCAGTTTGTACTGTGGTGGCTTGTGTGCAGTTATAATGCTAGGAAAATAATAAATTTCTCATCAACCACTTTGATCTTCTTAGATTACTTCAATTACATTCTGTTCACTCTACTATCAGGTTCTTCAGAAACCAAAACGCACAAATTTGTTTTCATTTTATTTTAAGCTGATCCAGTTTGTAGACCATTTTTTTTTTTTTTTTTTTCAGAAACATCAACAGGATTATCTTCTCTATCAAATAAAGGATGATAATCCCAGGTCTTTGAAGTTCTGAAAGCAGTAACAGGGTATCAGAAATGTGAGGAGAAGATGGCAAAAGTTCATTGCTTTCCCACAAATTTTCTATCCAAATTCTTAGACTTTACAGAGATACAGAAATACCACTAACCATAAATAACTGCCTTATCTATACCTGGAACTGTATTTAAATAAGATTTTTTGTTAATTTGCTTGTTTTCAGATCAGTAATTCATAAATGAGTTTATCCCAAGATAAGAGTTAAGTCTGCATTACTATTACAAATCTGAAAATTCTATAAATTTTGTCTTACTTTTCAGAAAAATCAGATTTTTTTTTTAAAGGATACTTCACTTGACACTAGCCTCACACTTACTAAAGCACATTCATGGCTTCCTGCCCACATGGAACAGTACTCTGAATTGGAAAACGTAGGTGTTAATTCTGAGTCTTCACCTTTGTTATTGTTAAGTGCTATCCAGTGAGTTACCACTCATTGTGACACTGAACCTTTTTGTTTAGCATACCAATACTTAACCCACTGTGAAAAAGGAGTAAATGCTCACTAAAATCTTTTGCAACATTGAAAGATTATCATTCTAATTTGTTTCTGTTGGTAAGTGCCTTCAAGTTGGTTCTGACTCAGAGACTGTGTAGGGTTTCTGAGGAGCAGCTGGCAAACTTGTACTACCGACCTTGTGGTTCAAACCGACTTTGTAGTCCAGCACATTAGGCCACAGTGCCACACCAGTACTTAACAAGAGGAATTTACCCAATCCAAGATCAGAGACCACCACTCATCTGTCGATTTATACTCTAGTTGGTTTGTGTGTTGTGATACTAGAAACTATGCTACTGGTATTTTAAATACCAGCAGGGTCACCCATGGTGGACAGGTTTCAGGTGAGCTTCCAGACTAAGACAGACTAGAAAGAAGAGTTGGATCAATTCAGAGTGATTAGCCACTGAAATCCTTATAAATTACAGCCCAATATTGTCTGATATAGTGTCAGAAAATGATCCCCTCAAGTTGAAAGGCACTGAAAATATGACTGGGGAAGAGCTACTTCCTCAAAGTACAGTTGACCTTAATGATGTGAAAGAGGAAAGGTTTGAGGACCTCCATTTTCTGATGAAACACAACATAAAAGAGAAGAAACAGCTGCAAAAATATCCACTAAGAATCAGAACTGCCAAAAGAACAAATAGATCTGTGTTGAAAGAAGTATAGCCAGAGTGCTTCTTGGCCAGACATTGTCTTTCATACTTCGGACATATTGTCAGGAGAGGCCAGTCACTGGAGAAGGATATCATGTTTGGTAAAGTGCAGGATCAGAGAAAAAGAGGAAGACCTCCAACAAGATGAACGGGCACAATGGCAGCATCAGTGGGCTCAAGCGTAACAATGATTGTGAAGTTAGTCCAGGATTGGGCAGTGTTTTGTTCTGTTATGCATATGGTAGCTATGAGTTGGTACTGACTCAATGGCACCTAACAATAACAACAACAATAGTCAGAATATGAACTGTACAAAATATGAATCTGGGAAAATTGGAAGTCATCAAAACTGAAAGGGAACGAATAAAGATCCATATACTGGGGACTAGTGAGATGAACTTAACAGGTAATGACAATTTAAAATCATAAATCATATAGTTTACTATGCAGGGAACTATAAATTGAAGAGGAATGGGATCATACTCATGGTCGAAAAGAACATTTCAATATCTATGTTGAAATACAATGCTGTCTTTGATAGAATAATATCCATATGTACTTCAATGTTAAGAAAACAAAATTCCTCACCACTGGACCAATAAATAACATCATGATAAATGGAGAAAAGATTGAAATTGTCAAAGACTTCATTTTGCTGGCTTTTCAATCAGTGCTCATGGGAGCAGCAGTAAACAAATCAAATGATGTTATTGATTTAGACAAATCTGCTGCAAAATACCTCTTTAAAGTATAAAAGAGTTTAGATGTCATTTTGAAGACTAAGGTGCTCCTGACCCAAGTTATCGTATTTTTAATCACCTTACACGCATGTTAAAGTTAGACAATGAATAAGAAAGACCATAGAAGAATTGGTGTGTTTTATATTTGTTGTTGTTGTTGTTAAGTGCCATCGAGTCGGTTCCGACACATAGCGACCATGTACAGGGTTTCCGAGGGTGTAAATCTTTACGGGAGTAGAAAGCCTCATCTTTCTCCCGCGGAGCGGCTGGTAGTTTCGAACCGCTGACCTTAAGGTTCACAGTCCGATTCGTAACCACTATGCTACCAGAGCTCCTTATATTTAGGGTTTGGTAAATAATGAAAGG
The DNA here is from genome assembly GCF_000296735.1 of Chrysochloris asiatica. Classification (NCBI taxonomy): domain Eukaryota; kingdom Metazoa; phylum Chordata; class Mammalia; order Afrosoricida; family Chrysochloridae; genus Chrysochloris; species Chrysochloris asiatica. The sequence goes on along the minus strand of NW_006408609.1, from coordinate 9,501,323 downwards.
ACTGCGGAATGCCAGAAGAACATACAAATCTATCTTGGAAGGACAGTCAAAATTTTTTTTTAAAAGGAGCATCATGTTTGATAAAGTGGTGTGTCAGTAAAAAGGAGCAAACCTCCAACCAGATAGATTGACATAGTACTGCAACAATGGATTCAAACGTAAGAAAAATTGTGAGTAGAGCAGAGGACTATGTTTTGTTCTGTTGTGCATAGGGTCTGTGTCAGTTGGAACTGACTCAATGACACCTAACACAGGATCAGAGGAAATTCACTACTGTTTAACTCCTGTTAATGGTGTTAATACTGTTAACTCTGATTAATGGTATTAGCTTCATGTTGTTTTATAAAACTTCAAGTTTTGCTTATCTAGTTAAGTCATCAAAGAGTGGGTTAGATTTGGTATTGCTATGAACATGGGAATAAGACAAAAATTATTGTTAAATGTTTCATCCTTTTCCCTGGTATATACTGAAATTGGAAACACTAGAGGAAAAAAGCCATATTAGAAAAAATATCATAATTTAATTTGGGACAATTTAATATTGGACTGCTTCTACAAACCAAGTATATATGCATTTAAATCTGCCTGTCTGCAATTTAGAGGAGAGGCTATGCAGGTAGATATAAATATAGAAATCATCAACATATAAATTAAATCTACCACTGTAAAACCTGGTTCTGAGCTTACATTGAGGGATGGTTGGCAGACCTCTAAACACTGGAGTGGTCCAAGTTTTAGTCTTCCCATCTCTCCTACAGCTATATTCCACTCTTTGATGATACGGTATATATCCATGTCTTCAAATGTCATCCATATACTGATGAATCACAAGTTTATAATTACAGCTTAAGCCTCTCTTCTGAATGTTGGATTTACATATCCAATTGCCTAATTGATTTTTCCACTTAGGAACTCCTGGTGTCTGTCATCCCCAAATCTTATCCCTTTCTTAATTCGTAGAAAGTTTATATTCCCCATTATTGAGACTAAATGCTCTGGTGTATCTCTTTATCTGACCCAGCTACAATCTATCAGCAAATCTTGACAACTCCACCTGAAATCATAACCAAAATATGATCACCTCTTATTACCTCAACAATTGCACCTATTTCAAACTGTCATCAATGCTTAATTACTACAATTCCTTAGTAGTTGTAAGGAACCCTAGTGGCACAGTGGGTTAAGTGTTGTGCTGTACCCAAAATCCACAAGCTACTGAACGATAAGGTGGTCTACTTCAGTAAAGATTTTGTTGTTGTTAAATGCTTTGAGTTATTTCCTACTCATAGTGACCCTGCATAGGGATTCTGAGAAGTGGTTGGTGAGTTGAAACCACTGATCGTTTAGCTTAAACTAACTTTGTGGTACAGTGCATTATCCCACAGCTATACAACAGGATTCCATAAAGATTTAAAGCCTCAAAAAACAGTGTGGAACATTCTGCGCTGTCCTATAGGGTTTCTGTAAGTTAGAATCTACTTCAGTGGCAGCGAGTTTTATATTGTTTTAGTTTTCAGCCCAGTTTTAGTGTTGTAGGAACCCTGGTAGGACTGAGTGCCAAGTAGTAGGCTGCTAACTACAGGGTTGGAGGGTCAAACCCAATAGCTGCTTTACAGGAGAAAGATGAGGCTCTCTGCTCCCATGAAGATTTAGTCTCAGAAATCCTAAGGACCAGTTCTATTTCATCCTGGACAGGGTCACTTTGAGTCAGTATCATCTCAATGGCAGTGGATTTGCTTTAATGTAGTTCTGCTTTACTCCTATTGTCTAATCTCAATATGATGTCTGAGTGAGTTACCACACCTTAGTTCAAATATTTAATAAGTTTCCTACCTCCTCTAGAAAAATAAATAAATAAATAAAAATACAAAGTCTCAAAATGCTTTACAATCTTCTAAAATCCTCTATTTCTTTGACTACATTTTGTCATGTCTCTCATCGCTCAATCCGCCCTAGCCTTACTAGTCTCTTTGCTGCTTACTGGAGACCGACATGCAAGCTATTCTCATGTATGCAAGACTTGCATTTGATATTCCATTTGACTCTAATGTTCTTCCCTAGAGAATGATGAAGCTTTTCCTTTAGGCTTTATTCAAATATACCTTACAGTGATGTCTTATTATACAAGATTTTGTGTTGTTTTTGTTAGGTGCCATTGAGTCGGTACTGACTCATAGCGACCCTATGCACAACAGAATGAAACACTGCCTGATCCTGGAACAAACTCACAATTGTTGCTACATTTGAGCCCATAGTGATCCTGTACAGGGTTTCCGAGGCTGTAAATCTTTACGGGAGCTAGAAAGCCACCTCTTTCTCCCTTGGAACAGCTGGTAGTTTCAAACTGCTGTCACTGAGGTTCACAGCCCGATTCATAATCACTATGCTACCAGAACTCCTTTGTATGCATATACAGTGAGGTATATTTTTATGCTGCATGCATATATAGTGACAGTATAAAAATATACCTGGGAATGATAAATGCTAATTGTTTTCCATAGTAAGGGTAAGAGGGACCATAGTTCCTGAAGGGGTATACTGAGATTCAGTTTTCTCGAAAGACAGTTTTAAGAGGGTGAATTTATAGAGGACCTGTGTCATTTCACTTGATTAAGCCCAGAGGAGGAGGGGAGATTGGAACTGGTGGATTGGAACTAGATAATTCCAAGGTTATGTGAACCTGATCTAATGGAGATTACTTGTGTTTGAACACAGTAGGCAGTGGCTTATTCACTGGAAATCTAGTTTTTCCCCGAAGTTCTCCTCCTCCAAATGGTTTCACAAATTACCTTGGCACTTCTTGATGTTGCCAATAAATCTTGGCCTTTGTACTTTCAAATTGCACAACTGCCCATTTCTACAAAGCTCTTCAACCTACCTCAGGGACTAAGAGATGACAGGAATTTCCTAGCACTAGAGCATGTATTTGCATCACTTAGTACAATTCCAAGAAAATTCTAGCAACTGCATAATGTGGCTATTTGATCTGTATATTTTCAATAAAGTGCCTATTGATTATGCAATGAGAGGCTTAGAAGGACACATCAAGACATCATTTCTCAATTAACAAAGAATGAAAGTTAAGTCTGAGAATAAAATTGACCTTGGCCTTTAGAGAATTCAGAGGGTAATGTATTCTTAATAATGAACTGTCCTTGAACAATATTGCCAATGTGTTAGTCCTAACCCTTCAACATATGTCACATACAGACCTCCTTGTTCTCAACACTTTGTCCCTAGATTTTGGTTCTTTAATCAAGCATGGAAAACTCCCATCCTTCATGTTTTACTCCTCCTGTATTCTTACTAATATTTCTTTTAGCCAGCTCAAGGTCTTGGCTCAATTCAAAGACTATGGTTTTGATTTCTCAGATCAATATGACATAATCTTTATTATTAGCCTTTTCCATATAAAGGACACTATTTCTGCTTAATAAAATTGATGTTTCTTTCTCTTTTATTGTTTTCTGTTACTCTGTTTGCAGAAGATAGATTTGTAATTAAAACACCACTTTAAAAAAAAATCTAATACTTTGTTTTTAAAGTTTATATCATAAAGTCAAAATCATAAAATATGATTTTGGAAGATGTTTGCAGTTGTTAAAGAAATATCATAAGACTCAGAATCAAAAAGGATTTGTATTCTAGTTTCTCTGCTGTATATTTTAAGTAAGGTTTTATTTTTGCTTGCTTTTTTTTTTATCCTCTCTATATCTCTTATCCCAGTCTTTTAAGTTCATATAGTAATAATATTTACATTCTAGAATTGTAGTATTAATTAAAATAAACTATTAAAAACACATAGCAAAGTACCTAGAATACAATTTGCTCTGAATGTCAATGTAGATATCTGACATCGTAGCAAATGTATTCTACTTGGGAAGAAGAGTGGACAGTTATAAAGCTAGAGAAGGGGCTCTACAGATTTGAGCTGGAGTGAGCACCCATGTTCACAGGAAGGGCAATGCGGGCTGACCTCTGTGCTAAGAACTCAAGTGCAGCAGGAGGACAGAGGAGAAAGGATTTTAGCATTCTTGAACAAACTTAAAGAGTAACCAACACGGCAATGCAATAATTCATCTGAACACTGAAGTGTGGACATTCATGAGACAATTGGTGAACAGTGTAAGGTATCACCTGAGCTTGTATGCTTGTTGTTGTTAAGTGCCTTCGGGGAGGTTCCGACTCACAGTATAGAGTCTCCTAGGAGTGGCTGGTGAATTTGAACCTCCAACATGGTGGTTCAAACCTAATTTGTGGTCCAGTGCTTTATGCTACAGAGCCACACCAAGATTCAGAGTTTCTATACTAAGATGTGGCAATAGGAATATTTTTTTCTTCATATAGGGAAAAATAATGATATGATCAGCTGACTGGTTCCGAGAATTTGTCTTGGGGACCAGCATTTTTAAAAATGAAAGAAATGAGTTACAGTACTTTAGGGAAGATTTTAAATATGCAAAGATGCTTTTCACTTATTCTGAAGGAAATGTAGTGATTTTGCATGGTAGTGGTTTGATGGGGCAATACATCTGAATTATTTCTTTGGTTACTTTAATACACATGCTGAAGTAAGATATAGAAAATATTGAGGGAAAACAACTTGTTAGGAGAAGACAGAGATAACTTCAGCACAGGGGATGGAGACTTGGAGTAGTGACAAATGGGCATAGTGAAGAAATGGTGAGTGCTAGGTCCATTCTCAAGAAAGTTGTTAATAGGGTTTTACAGTACCTATAGGAGCATCAAAAAAGACTTAGGAACCTTCCTTTTATGAAAGAATTCACTGAAATCTGCATGCTATATTAGACAGAAAAAAATCATATGTTATTTTTATGGTGCCTGTGTGTTAACTTGTTTATGAAAGACACCAAGTAAATATTCATGATCAGTCTGCTTTGCCTGTCACTTTTCAGGCCTCTGGAATTCAGCTGGGAAATAATGAGTTCCTTGTATCATTTTTGCACCTTATCAATTTTGCATCATGGAGACAGAATCAGAAGAGATTCTGGAAGAATTCCTGCTAACCTCTAAATGTAAAGTTGGATTCTATAGCAAAAAAAGAGCTTGTTCCATTGTATCCTGTGGTCTTAAGCTTCCTCCTGTGACCCTGTACATTCACTGTACTTTTCTAGTTCTACTCTTCCTTTGACCTATGGTGGTTTATGCAGCAATTCTTCCTCCACCAACAACAGACTCACATCAGGAGATCAGACCCAAAGGGAAACTTTAAAATGTCACAAGTAAAAAGAAAAAAATTGAGCTAATTTAAAAATGTACTAAGTAAAAAACCTGTGCATAAAATTATATCTTGTAGCATAATTTTTAAAGAGACTAGACTTTGAATAAGCCATTAAATTCATTCAAATGACTTCCATAAAGGTAGTCGTTCTCAACCCAGGCTGCACATTGGGGAGCGTCTAAAAGATATAAATTTCTATGTTCCATCCCAGAGATTCTGACTTAAAGATATAGAATGAGAGCAGGACCTCTGACATCAGTTTCCTTTGAAATCTTTCAAAGTGATTGTAATGTGTAACTAAGATTAAAATATAAACTTCTGTATCTGGGATTGGCTGCTCATAACAGTCACCTGGGGAGCTTATGTTGTTGTTGTTACGTACCCTTGAGTGAGTTCCAACCCACAGTGGTTCTATATAGGGTTTCTGAGAAATAGCTGGTGAGTTTGCTAAGGATTCATAGTTTGATTTTCTTTTAACTACTGTTTAAAGTCCACTGTTCCACAGTAATTCTCTGAAACTGTATAAACACAAAAGAGTAGGAGGAACTGATAAGACCTCATTGTAGCAATCATATACTAAAACTAAAGTTAAGGTCATGTTGACCCATAATGTTAGAGAATGCCATTTACTAAGCACAAAACAAAACAAACTGTCACATTTTATTCTTTCAATAGTTGCAAATGAAAGAAGATATTTTGAGGAGTAGGAATAATAAAACATTAAAATAACTAGGCAGAAAGGCTGATAATTAAAGATGTACTGTAATTCAAACCCAGCCTGAACAGTGACTCTTCTCTTTTAATTCTGCTTCTAATTAATTATAGAAATGACAATTCTTCCTGTCTGTCATCTCCAACAGATACAAAGCTAGTTTTAAGAAGACGAAATCTACAAAAGAGATGCATGCTTTTTACCTGTAACGTGTTTTTTTTTTTTTTTTTTTTTTTTCTAACCTAGTTCCTCCTGAAAATGGAAAAAGGCAGCAGAAACATCTATTGGTACCATAACTTCAGCCATACCACCATAGTTAGATATTCTGTAAGGAATTCAAGCATGGCCAGGGATCTCCAAGCACAAAGTCGGAGGGACTGTGAGCACTGCTACAAGGTGTTATGTTGTTGCTGAGTGCTGTAAGTCAGTTCTGACTTATAGAGACTCTATATAGGGTTTCTGAGGAACAACTGGTGAGCTTGAGCCACTGATCTTGTGGTTCAAACCACCCTTGCAGTCCAGCGCATAAAACCACAGAGATATACCAGGGGGCAAAGGGAAATAGCTCCCATAACAGATTACTTCGTGATGGTGCTTCAAACCAACAAAAGTTTAAACTAAACTTCTTGGTTTTTTTTACATTTACAAAAATACTCCTGCTTTATTCAGGGAAATGAAATGTTGACAGAGAATCAACTGTAAGGATAGTTTCAATAAGGACAGCATGAGTGACACTTTTCACATTCATGCATATATACTAAGAGACAAAATTAGAAGACAAGCATTGTCATAAAACAATCCTCTAACTAAAAATGCATTTGTATTTTGTCTGCAAATAGAAATCAGGTTATTAAATGAAGGAGTTCTTCATCTGTAAATATTTTATACCAGCATTGAGCTTAATTAATTATAGATATTTTACTGAGTTCTTTGAGATGTGGTGAGAGGAATCCATTATATATATAAAGAGGTGAACAATAAACATCTTAAAAAACAGAGAGTAAAATGAAATGAAATTTAGGTATAAGTAAGAATGTTAAAATGATTCTTTAAGCAAGATAAATATACATAATAACAATCCTGGTTTGTTACAATTGCACAGATATTTATATTTTCAAATCTATTGTTTTACCTTTAAACAACCATTTAAAACAGGTAGGACACATCATTATTTCATTTGTTGTTGTTGTTGCTAAGTGCAAATCTCGTGCAAAAGATCTCTTTAAAGTGTTAAAAAACTAAGGTGTCACTTTGAAGACATAGTTGTGCCTGACCCAAACCATGGTATTTTAAACACCCTAGTTAGTATATGTGAGAAAGTTGGACAAAACTAAGAAACACTGAAGAAGAATCAATGTCTTTGAATTATGGTGTTGAAAAAGAGTATTAAATATACCATGGAGTTCCAGAAGAACAAGTTTGGATTGGAAGAAGTACAACCAGACTTACCCTTAGAAGCAAGGTTGGCAAGACTTCATCTCATATATTCTAGGTAAGTCTCTGAGAAACATAATGTTTGGTAAAGTATAGAGTTAGAAAAAGAGAATAATATTTATTGAACTGATTGACACAGTAGCAGTAACAATGGGCTCAAGCATAGGAACAATTGCAAGGATGACAAAGCACCTGAAAGTGTTTTATTCTGTTGTCTACAGATTCACTATGAGACATAAGTGACAGGATGGCACCTAACAGCAACATCATGTATATGTGCTATAATTATATCCATGAATATAGTAGAGCATTCCAGATGTTGCAATGAGATATGCACCATTTGAAAGGCCTGTTATTAGGCTTTGATTAAGACTGCCTCAATGAAGGACATCAAATCATAATGAGACCTGAACTATCCATAATGTCCTGGGTAATGTCAGAGAAACACTCAAATAAGGGTGTGTGCAAAATAGCTCCATAATAAAATGGGGAATGCAGGGAGGCACTTTTGAGCAGGTAGCCTCTTTCCCACAGATCCTATCTTAGAACCACCTGAAAAGCTTACAGAGCCCATTGCCACATGGACAATATCCTATCAACTTTCTACTGACTGGCAAAAGGCTGCTTGGTTCACAGACAGCAGTTCCAGGGTACAGAGACAAGACTTGATATAGAAAGCTGCTCTGATAAGACCAGGAGATGGGAACACCCTGATTGAAAAATGGTAAAAACAAATCATTTCAATGGGCTGAACTGCATGCTGTCTTCCTAGCTATGATGGAAGAATTGGACAATGATGAGAGTTCATATATTTTTAATTTTACTGATTCTTGGACAGTGGTCAATGGCCTCACTATATGATTAGACATTTGGGCAATGGAAAAGTGGGCTATTAAAGGTATCCATGTGGGGTAATAGTGGTATGAACTAGTCTTCCCTGAAGGCACATGGATATTATCCTATCACAGACAGCACTGAACCTCATGACTGATCAGGATATGTTCCTTTTGGACAATGAATGCAACACCATTCCTCTTCAATCTGTCATTCCCGGCATAGTAAATGATGTTGTTGTCAGATGCAAAATGACCAATAACAGTCCATTTCAACTTACTAAAGCCTAAGAGATCGATGTTTATGTGTTCCATTTCATACTTCATACATTTCATGTCCGATTATTATTAACAGATGTTTAAAGACGTTTCTCTTCATTTTGAGTTGTGCCCCATCAGCAAATGATGGTCCCACGGGCTTTACTCCCATGGGCTTTACTCCATTAACATCATCAGGTCAGCTCTATTTTGAGGAGTCATCTCTTCCCCAGTTGCATTTTGAGTGCCTTCCAACCTGAGGGGCTCATTTTCTGGCACTATATCTGACAGTGTTTCTCTATTCATAAGGTTTTCAGTGACTACATTTTGGAAGTAGCTTGTCACTACTTCTTCCTAGTCTGCCTTCATCTGGAAGCTCATGTGAAACCTGTCCATCATGGGTGACACTGCTAGTATTTAAAGTACCTGTGGCATAGCGACCAGAATCACAAAAACACACAAGTATTGGAATGCAAAGGTTGGGAACAAAAAGGAAGGACCAGTAGTTGGAAAAATATGGCTTTGGTGATAGAAATGATGCTGGACATCACATGATAGAATTCTGCAAAATCAATGATTTGTTCATTTCAAATACCTTGCTTAGACAGCAAAAGAGATGACTATAAATATGGACCTCACCAGGTGGAATACAAAGAAATCAAATTGACTACATCTGCAGAGAGAGACGATGGAAAAACTCAATATTACCAGTCAAAACAAGGCCAGGGGTCTTGTGGAACAGACCATCAATTGGTCATATGCAAAATCAAACTGAAGCTGAAGAAAATGAAAATAAGTATATGAGAACCAAAATATGACCTTAAACATACCCAACCTGAATTTAGGGAGCATCTGGAGAACAGATTTTATAAACACTAAAGACCGAAGACCAGAGAGATGTGGATGACATCAAGAATATCATACATGAAGAAAGCAAAAAGTCATTACGAAGACAAGAAAGAAGGAAAAGAACAAAAATGGATGTCAGAAGACACACTGAAACAGTGTAGAGATGCTAAAGCAAATGGACAAAATGATGTGGTACAAGAGCTGAACAGAAAA
>NW_006408609.1:9482220-9490206 GCF_000296735.1 Chrysochloris asiatica | reverse complement strand
TGTCATAGGCTGCCAAAAGAACCAACAAATCTTTGTTGGAAGAAATGCAGCCAGAGTGCTTCTTGGAGGCCAGGATGGCCAGACTTCATCTTTCATACTTCAGACACATTGTCAGGAGGGATCAGTCACTGGATAAGGATATCATGTTTGGTAAGGTGGAGGGTCAGGTAAGGAAAGGAAGACCCCCAGTGAGATGGATTGGCAAAGTGGCAGCATCAATGGACCCAAGCATGACAATAATTGTGATGTTGGCCCAGGACCAAGCTGTGTATCATTCTGGTGTACATAGGGTCGCAATGAGTTGGTACCCACTTGATGGCACCTAACAACAGCAACAACAAATGTGGAGTAAGGACCTATGGAAAGCACTTTGTAAATATAAAGAGCCCATCAAAGTTGTACGTGTCAATGCCCATCAGAAGAACCCTCTTCCTGGATCTGAAGGTGATTGAATCAACACATGGACATGTTGGTATGCTCTCTTGAGATGGCCAATTGGTTCCATGAAATGAGTAGACATGGGAGCACTGCAGCAATGCAGAGATAGGCTGAATCTAGATACACCCCTCTTGCACCCTCTAAGGCACAAAATGCCAATAAGAACCGCTCTGTCTTCCAGAAAGAAAGACAGCTAGCTATGAGGTAGATTTCCAAGGGGGTAGGGTGGGGAAGGACCTTCTCACAGCTGACAAGTTATGTAGGACCAATGGTGCCAGGGGCACCAGCTGGCTACAAATGGGTCCTCACAGGAATAGATACTTATTCTGGACTGGGCTTTGCAATCCTATGATGCATGCAGATGCCAAAAACACCATTATGGGATTAGAACAAAATATACTGTGCCAATTTGGGCCACCAATGTTTATTTCCTCATACCAAGGAACACAATTTATAGTCTACAAGGTGCAACAGTGGGCCAATAAAACATCATATTAAATGGACATACCATGCTCCACAGTACCCTCAAAGTAACGCTTTGATATAGAACTGGAATGGACAATTGAAACCTTTGTTATCTAAAATAGGGGGAGATAAAGGTATGAAGGGCTGACTTACACGTCTTCATGAGTATGTGCTCACACTAAACATGAGTGGAGCAAAGGGAGGATCACCACTGACTACATTCCTTTGTTTCTCTTGGAGGATCGAGAAAGAGGGGCTTGGGGAGGATGATGGTGCTACTGTACCGTTCCCCACATCACCTGAAATTGCTTTTTTCCAGCTGGATGCTGCAGTTCCAGGACCAGGAATGCAGTTGTGAGTACCAGAAGCAAGGATGATCCCTCAGCAAGAGTCTGTAACTATATCCCTAAAGCTATGTCAAAATTCTCAAGGGCCTGATGGGATGGATTGCACTTTCCTCCCATGTGCCAAAATTGGGATTGATTGTAAATAGCACCATATTGCCTAGTGATTGAGATAACCCACTAGTCTTGCACTTACATAACCTTACTCAACATGAATGAGATTGGACTGGTGTTGCTAATAGCAGTCTGGACTAGCACAGCCACTGAACTTGATGTCTCTTCCCAAGGTGGAAAAGTTTGAGTAAAAGTAATTGATAAGTAGAAAGAAAGAGAAATAATAGCTGAAGGTAGAGTATGAATAAATGGAGTAAGCAGGGGAAAAAGATAACATTATGCTGATACTTCAAGAAAGACTCAGAGCAAGGAGATAGTTTTTTCTCAGAAAAAGTTTTTCAGCATCAAGAAGGGTGAAAATGAGAAAAACTTTTGAAGAACTTTATTAGGTCAGATGGACTCAAGCAGTAGCCAGGAATTGTTGGTACCTGAATAACCTCACCCTTAGAACACTGTACCACAATGAAGAACTAACTGTTTATGACTGTTTGGACTGGTAAATTATTAGAAGAGGGAAGTTAAATTCCGCAAGTATGAAAGAGCAAATGGCTAGAAGAGCCAGGAGATGCCTGCAGGGCAGATAGTTATTTATGGCCCTTCTAGCTAAATTTCTCCATTTTGTGATATATTGTAAATCCTAGCCTCTATGCCTATGGTTAAGGAGCTCTGGTAGCGTAGCGGTTACGAATCGGGCTGCCAATCTCACGGTCAACAGTTTGAAACTACCAGCTTTTCCGTGGGAGAAAGATGAGGCTTCCTGCTCTCATAAAGATTTACAGCCCCGGAAGCCCTGTACAGGGTCGCTATGAGTCGGAACCGACTCCACGGCACATAACAACAACAGCAACATGCCCATGATTATGGAACCATTTTGAAATGAATTGTTAAGGAGGCAACATAGTGGTTACGAGTTGGGCTGCTAACCTCAAGCTCTGGAATTTGAAACTACCAGCTGTTCTTCAGGAGAAAGATGAGATTTATAGCCTTGGAAACCCTATTCAGGGTCATCATTATGAGTCGGAACCAACTCCATGGGACACCACCATCAACAAAGATTAAGGTTGGATTAAGGAGTCTTGGTATGGCCCTGTGAGATAATGCGCTAGACTGCAAAGCCGGTTTGAACTAAATGGTCAGTGGTTCAAGCTCACCAGTCACTCCTAGGAAACCCTCACTCGATGGCACGTAACAACAACAAAGGAATAAAGGTTACAATGAGTGTAAGTATTAAGAATGCCCCCACTTTTAGTTTCTGTTGGGGACATAGTCTGACTTCTATTTATAATACTGCTTTGGAAAAGCTTGCTCTTTTGCCCTGGATCTTTCATTTGGCTTATGACATTTGACTTTGATTTTGTGGAACTTCAGCCTATCACTTGACCTAATTTGTCAACTTCCAAAGCCTCATGCATCAACAGCCCGTCATCTGGCATGCCCATTTGGGTTCCTCGGCTTACAGAGACTATTAAAATTCCCCTAGACTGATGTAGGAACTATGGATTTGAGACTTTCCAGCCTTTCCAATTGCTTGAGCCATTTCTTTGGACATTTGTGAGTTTTGTGGAACTTTGCAGCATGTTGCAGAACCCTGGGACTTGAAGGAAGGGAAGAGTGGTGATTGATATTAAGGACTATGGAGGGACATAACATATTGGAAAAGTTGAACAGCTGGCATATATTTGACCTGAACTCATAGGGACCAGCCTAGTGTTGATTTTTTAAAAAGAAATTAATCATGCAGGTGCTGTCTAGTCAGTCCCTCTTTTCTGCTGACCCTCCACTTTACTAAGCATGATATCTTTTTCCAGGGACTGGTCCTTCCTGACAACAGGTCCAAAGTACAAAAAATAAAGTTTTGCCATCATCGCTTCTAAAGAGAAATCTAACTGCCTTTTCCAAAACAGATTTATTCCTTCTTCTGGTAGTCAGTGGTATATTTAATATTCTTCATCAACATCATAATTCAAATGAACCAATTCTTCTCTCAGTCTTCCTTGTTCATTGTCCAGCTTGCACATGCATATGAGACTTTTGAAAATCCTATAGGGTACTCATGACCACAGTCTCTGAGGACACTAGTTAGTTGGCATAGTTCATAAAGACAATGTTCCACATCCTATTTGACTAATAAATAGCAACTGGGCACTTAAAAGCTCATGAGCAGACAGCTAAGGGGCAACCATTAGTCTCTTCCTATGTGGAAGAAAGAAGACTGAGGAAAATTGAAGATTCTGAGGAACAATAAGGCAAACAACATATGAACATCAATTTCCACAAACCTGAGACCAGAACTTGATAGTATCTAGCTACCACTACCAACTGCTCTGACATAAACCACATTAGAAGATCCTGGATAGACTGGTAGAAAATGTGGGACAAAACTCAAAATTATAAGAAAGACTTGACTTACTGATCAGAAAACATTTTAAGGAACCCAGAGACTATGGCCTTTGGTCACCCTTCAGGTCTGAAACTGAACTCACCTTTATGTCTGAATTTTCAGTCACACAGTAGATAGGTATGTTGCTACAACACTAGTAAGGTATGTATATCAAAGAATGGTCAACCATTCAAGGTCAAAAGATCAGCTTTTGGCAAATGACAAAGTTCAGAATGACTGGGAAAGGAGAAGTAATAGAAACAAGAATCACAGGGAGGAAGTAGGATAAATGATCTAACATTGAGGGGACTGTAATCATTGAAAGGAAGTATAGGTTTGCTGAATGTAAAACTTATGACCTGCACTGTAAACCTTTATGTAATTCACAGTGTAAAGTTTGAAATAATCCTCATGAGCAGTCATCTAAGGTGCAGTGATGCGTCGTCTCTCTGTCCAGAGGAAAGAAGAGTGATGAAAACTGAAGACTCCTAGAAACAATGAAAAATTCTGGTGTGGCAGTATAGGATACATCTTGGACTGGTAACTGTAAGGACAGTGGTTACAACCCACCAGCCACTCCTTGGAAATCCTTCATGTGGTCGTTATGAGTTGGAAACAACTCAGTGGCACTTATAGTCCAATGGACTAATGGATTCTTGAACATCAGTCTCCATGACTCTGAAGCCAGATATGCATCACTTCCAGTCAGCTGGCCAAGCAGCTATCTTCCAAGTTTCTTATCATAGATGAGTGAGTGCCTCTGGTGCTTCCACAGTTTTGTTGAAAGATTTCAATTTACATCAATTCCCAGACCTTTGTTCTTTACCAAAGCCCTCAGTGTACCTTGGACTTCTTCCTTTAGTACCATTGACTCTTGACATACGCTACCTCCTGAAAGGATTGAACATTGACCATTTCTTTTTGATACAGTTACTCTGTGTTCGCCTTCCAGCTTCTTTTGATGATTTCTGCATCATTGAATATTTTGTCCGTAGAATCCTTCAGTATTTCAAGTCAAATATTTTATTCAATTTTTTCAGTTTGAGAAATGCTCAGCATGTTCCTCCTTTTTGGTGTTCTAACTCCAGGTGTTTGTACATTTCATTATAATACTTGACTTTGTTCTTTCAAGATGCCCTTTGAAAATTTCTGTTCATATTTTTACTTCTTCTTTTCTTACATTTGTTTAGCATCTCTACGCTGTTTTCAGAGTATCTTCTGACACCCATTTTTGCCATTTCTTTCTTCCTTGTATTCTTAATGGCCTTTTGTTTTCCTCCTGTATGATGTATTTGATGTCATCTCATATGCTTCTGCTTTTCAGTTGTTAATATCTAATGCTTCAAATCTGTTCTTGAAATGATCTCTAAATTCAGGTGGGCTATGTTCAAAGTCATATATTGGCTGTCATGAACTTGTTTTAATTTTGTTCAGCTTCAGCCTGAACTTGCAAATGAGCAACTGATGGCCTGTTCCATAACCTGCCCTTGGCCTTGGGTTGGCTGATGATATGGAGCTTTCCATTATCTTTTTCCACAGATGCAGTCAATTTGATTTCTATGTATTCCATATGGTTAAGTGCATATGTGCAACCTTATTTTATGTTGTTTGAAAAGGGCATTTGCAGTGAAAAAGTTAACAGTCTTGCAAAATTTTATCATGTGATCTGCAGCATCATTTCTATTTGCTGGTAATATTGTCCAACTACTGATCTTTCCTCTTTGATTCAAACCTTTGCATTCCAATCACCAGTAATGATCAATACATATTGTTCGCATGTTTTATTAATTTCAGATTGAAGAAATTAGTAGAATTCTTCAATTTCATCATCACTGGATTCAGGGGTTGCTGCATCAATTTGAATAATAGTGGCAATAATCGGTCTTCCTTGTAGGTATATGGCTATTATCCTATCATTGATAACATTATACTTCAAGATAGATCTTGAAATACTCTTTTTAATGATGAATGTGACACCATGTCTCTTCAATGTGCCTTTCCCAGCATAGTAAACCAAGTAATTATCAGATTCAAAATGGCCAATACTAGTTCCTTATATTTCACTAATGCTTAGGCTATCAATGCACTCCTTTTCATTTTTGACATCTTCCAATTTTCTTAGATTCAAGTTTTGCACATTCCATGCTCCAACTATTGATGAATATTTGTTGTGGTTTCTCCTCATTTAAACTCATAGCAACCCTATATAGGTTTTCTAAGGCTGTACATTTTTATGGGAGCAGAAAGACACATCTTTCTCCTATGTAGTGACTGGTGGATTCAAACTTCCAACATTCTGCTTCACAGTCTGGTGTTTATTTAAACCATGCTGTCAGGTTTTATATATGTTGTTAAATGTTATCAAGTCATTTCCTACTCATAGTGACCCTGTGTAGGGTTTCTGAGAAGTCGTTGGTGGGTTTGAACTTCTGACCTTGTAGTTAGAAGTCCAGTGCTTATTCTTATGCCCCACACCAGTACTCTAGATTCTATAAGCTGTTGTTGTTAAGTGCTGTCGAGTAGATTCTGACCCATAGCGACCCTGTATAGGGTTTCTAAGGAGCAGCTGGTGAACTTGAACCATTGACTTTGCAGTTCAAATGACTTTGGAGTCTGACTCATTAGCCCACAGTGCCACACCAGGAATCCAGATTCTATATAGAGAGGGAGAAATATTTGGAATGAAACTCAAAATAATAAAAAAAATATTCCAGGCTTCCTGTTCTGATAGAGACTGATGGAATTTCCAAGACTGTGCCCAGTAGACACTCTTCAAGCCTAGGACTGAAATCACACATATGACTCAACATTCAGCCAAACAATATATATGATTGCAAAGTGAATGTAGCACCAGGAAGGTATTCACGCCTTAGGACAATCAACCAAGGAGGAAATGGAAAGGTTGCTGTCACAATTGTGTATGGAAAACCAATTTGCTCCACAACCTTTCTCCTAAATTACAATAAAAATTTAAAAGAAAAAAAGACCAACTAAAGGGTTAGATAGGCTATTATTGAATAGAAAGACTTATTAATATTATAATACTCCCAGAATTGACCTCTGTAGAGATACAATTGAATTCAATGCAGTCCTCATCAAAGTCCAGGTGGTTCTTTTCAGAAATTGACAAAATTGATCCTCAAATTTACATGGTAAGTCAAGAGACTCAAATAGAAAAAACAACATTGAAAAAAAGAACAAATGTGCCCAATTCAATATGTGATACTATCAGAAGAGACACAGAGATCCATGAAATGGAATTCAGAGGACAAATTAAGCCATTATACTTATTATCCCATCACTCGACTGTCCGTTTGTTGTACTGTGGTGGCTTGTGAGTTGCTGTGATTCTGAAAGCTATGCCACAGTTTTTAAATACAGGTTTCAAATAAGCTTTGAGATGAAGAAAGACTAGGAAAAATGAGTGACAGACTACTTCCGAATATTTAGTCTCTGAAAACCTTATGAATAGCATAGAAACACTGGCAGATGGAGTGCTGGAAAATGAGCACCTCAGGTTGGAAGGCACTCAAAATACGACTGGGGAAGAGATGCCGCCTCAGAGTAGAGTTGCCCATGATGACATGAATGGAGTAAAGCCTGTGGGATAAAAGCCCACAGGACCTTCATTTGCTGATGGAGCACAACTCAAAATAAAGACAAACAGCTGTAAACATCCATTGAAAATCGGAACATGGAACGTACGAAGCATGAATCTGGGAAAATTGGAAGTTGTCAAAAGTGGAATGGAACGCATCAATATCAATATCTTAGGCTTTAGTGAGTTGGAATGGTCTGGTATTGGCCATTTTGAACCTGACAATAACATTGTTTACTGTGCTGGAAATGACAAATTGAAGAGTGATGGTGTTGCATTCATTGTCAAAAAGAACATATCCAGATCAGTCATGAGGTACAATGCTGTGTGTGATAGGATAATATCCATGCGCCTACAGGGAAGACCAGTTAATAACACTATTATTCAAATTTATGCACCAACCACTAAAGCCAGTGAGGATGAAATAGAAGAATTCTACTAACTTATTCAATCTGAAATTGATCAAACATGTAATCAAGATGTATTGCTCATTACTGGTAATTGGAATGCAAAGGTTGGGGACAAAGAGGAAGGATCAGTGGTTGGAAAATATGGCCTTGGTGATAGAAATTATGCTGGAGATCACATGACAGAATTCTGCAAAATCAATGATTTGTTCATTTCAAATACCTTCTTTAGACAGCATA
>NW_006408609.1:9480730-9481875 GCF_000296735.1 Chrysochloris asiatica | reverse complement strand
AAAATGGATGTCAGAAGAGATGCTGAAACCTGCTCTCCAGCATAGAGATGCTAAAGGAAATGGAAGAAATTATGAGGTGCGATAACTGAACAGAAAATTTCAAAGATCAGCTCAAAAAGATAAAGCCAAATATTATTAAAAAAAGAAAAAAGCAAAAATCTGGAGTCAGAAAACTTAAAAGGAAGAACACACTCAGCATTTCTCAAGCTGGGGGAACTGAAGTGAAAATTCAAGCCTCTACTTTATTGAAAGATTATTGAAAGATTCTCTGGGCAAATTATTGAATGATACAGAAAGCATCAAAAGAAGATGGAAGGAATACATAGAATCACTGTACCAAAAGGAAATGGTTAATGTTCAACCCTTTCAAGAGGTAGCATATGATCAAGAGCCAATGATACTTGAATGAGGAAGTACAAGGTACATTGAAGGAATTGGCAAAGAGCAAGGCACCAGGAATTGATGAAATAAAAATAGAAAATTTTCAAGAAAGTGAGACGGCACAGGAGACACTCACTCATCTATGCTAAGAAATTTGGAAGACAACTATCTGGCTGACTGATAGGAAGAGATCCATATTTGTGCCCATTCCAAAGAGAGGTGACCCAACAGAATGCGGAAATTATTGGATCATCTCTTTGCTATCCCCTGCGAGTAAAGTTTTACTCAAGGTAATAAATACAGAAAATACTCCAAGCATACATTTACAGAGAACTTCCAGAGGTTCAAGCCAGATTCAGAAGAGGCCATGGAACGAGGGATATCGTTACTGATGTCTGTTGAATCTTGGCTGAAAGCAGAGACTATCAGAAAAATGTTTACCTGTGCTTTATTGACTACACAAAGGCTATCGATTGTATGGATCATGATAAGCTATGGACATCATTGCGAAGTATGAGTATTTTGGAACACTTAATTGTGCTCATGAGGAATCTGTACATGGACCACGAGGCAGTTGTTGGAACAGAACATGCAAACACTGAATGGTTTAAAATTAAGAAATGTGTGTGACAGGGTTGTATTCTTTTACCATACTTATTCAGCCTGTATGCTGAGCAAATAATCTGAGAAGCTGGGTTATATGAAGGAAAACATGGCATCATGATTGGAGTTAGACTCATTACCAATCTGTACTATGCAGATGA
>NW_006408609.1:9477259-9480295 GCF_000296735.1 Chrysochloris asiatica | reverse complement strand
CCTGACAACAACAACAACAACATATGCATGCAAAAGCTGTTACAGTGAATAAGGAAGCCCATAGAAGAATTGACACACTTGAGTTATGGTGTTGGAGGAGAATATTTAAAGAGCCATGAGCTGCCAAAAGAACCAACTGATCTGTTTTGAAAGATGTGCAGCCAGAGTCCTCCTTGGAGGCCAGAATGGCCAAACTTCATCTCTCATACTTCAGACATTTTTTTCAGGAAGGACTAGTTGCTGGAGAAGGATATCATGATTGGTAGGATGGATTGTCAGAGAAAAAGAGGAAGACCTCCAACAAGATGGATTGGCCAAGTGGCAGCATCTATGGACTCAAGCGTGGCAACAATTGTGAGGTTGTCCCAGGATCGGGCAGTGTTTCGTTCTGCTGTGCATAGGGTCACTGAGTTGGTACCAACTCGATGGTACCTAACAATAATCACAACAACAACTTATTTTCAGCTGAATTTTCATCAATAATGCCAATAGTAGTTCATGGATAAATAATATTCTTTCAATTAATAGTACTGGCTCAATTGGTTTTCCAAATGCAAAAGAATGAAGTTGGAACCCTACAGCTCTCAATGTACAAAATTAAATTCAAAACAGACTAAGAACTAGAGCTATAAGATTCTTAGAAGTAAATGTAGGTGTAAATCTGTATGGCTGTGTCCTAGATAATGTTTTCTTAGATATGGCAGTAAAAGCATAAGTAAAAAAAGAAAAAAAAAGATAAATACTTCTACATGAAAAATTTAAAAACAGCAAAAAAATATACCTCAAAGTTCACCATCAAGAAAATGAAAGAGAAAACCCAAATAAAGAATTTTTTTTGCAAATCATATTTGATTTAAAAAATTGTATCTAGAATATGCAAATAACTTACAATAATCAATAATAAAAAGAAAACCAGTGTAAAAATGGGAAAATAATCTTAATTGCTCTTTCTACAAGAAAAATAAACAAATTGTGTGCTGAAAATGTTCTAAAAGTGATGTGGTGCTTGTACAATTCTGAGGATATAGTAAATGTTACTGATTTGTAGACTTTAAATATGTATATAGTATGATAGGTGGATTATTTCAATAAAGCTGTTAATGAACAAGCAAGCATTTTCTATTTCAAACAAAGCCTAGATAAGCCATAAGAAGTTCTTCCTTCTCCTTCCTTTTTCCTCAATTAGTCTCTCTGTTTTTCAGGACCTAGAATTCAGCTTACTGAGATGAGTATTTTGTATGGTACAAAATAGTTTGATCAGCTATAATTTGTCTGGGAATCTAAAAACAAATGATAGGACATTCTGAGTTATCAACATCTTACTGGCATGAAGACTCTAGACATAATCTCTTCATACAAAGGACACTGAATTTACTTTGTGTTTATAATCTCCTCCAGATACCATCAGTTAACAGTATTTCCGTCATTCAGTTTAGCTCTTTTTTTTTTTTTTTTAAACACTCAAACATATATAATAATTTACATTACCAAAGGGCACATTCTGCAAGTCTGCCTCTTAGCTGCCAATTCTTAGTCACTCTCTTTCCATGAATCTAGAGTCCTCAGCTGTTCCCTCTCTCCATGTCTCATCTCTGCCTCCATCTGAATCATCCTGATTCTCTGAATAAGGCTTATGCTCGTCTTGCTTGGTGGTCCTGGGGTCCTCAGTTTCTAGACTGTAAGGTTAACTCCTCCCCTATTTTTGTTACAAAACTTCTACCTTTACAATTGTGACAGTTTCAATTAGTCATGATAACAATTACTCACTCTTGAATCATAAGAATCTTAATCCCATCTCTTTTCATCAGAACCTTCAGGCAAGATGAAAAAAAATTCAGTAGGGACTCTATGTTCCCAGACACACTTTTAAACTAAACTCCCTCTTGAAACCTTGTAAGCCAGTCCTTTCGTGCCTTTATCCACCCTTCATTTTAGTTAGACAATATCTAAGTTGCCCGTCCCTATTAAACCTGTATACAGAGGGGAAAGCATTGATACTTGATGTGAAGACTCCTTCCTTCTCAATTGGCATTTTAAGCTACTACCTCCATGAGTAAGGAGCTCTGGTAGTGTAGTGGTTACGAATAAGGCTACAAACCTTAAGGTCAGCGGTTCGAAACTACCAGCCACTCCTCGGGAGAAAGATGAGGCTTTCTACTCCCGTAAAGATTTACACCCTCGGAAACCCTGTACAGGGTCGCTGTGGGTCGGAACTGACTCGACAGCACTTAACAACAACAACAACCACCTCCATGAGTATAGGTTAAGTTTATCAAATTGTAGCAATTTATTCTTGTTTCCTTTATCAAAAATTGTTGTGTTTTTATTTTCCTCTAGTTGAGTTCTGATTATCAAGCCATCAAGGTTAGGTCAAATGGGTATTATCTGCAACTTGGGATGTTCTTGTGTGCCTCCCCACACTTCATATAGCTGGATACTTCACTCTCAGTTCTAGCCCTATGTGGCTAGGTCCTTGTCCATGGGCTCAGGTGTCCTCAGGTCTCACAACACTTTGGACCAACCGGCCCTTCTTCCTCTTCTGTCTATCATCTCCAGGTCAATGGGAGTCTATACAATGTGGCTGAACCCATTTCTTCATTGCTACCTTTCCTCCTCTTCCACTCACCGGTAGACCAATGTGGTCATCAGCAAGCTTGCCTTCCTGCTCATGTGTTCTCTTTGAGTTTCAGTTTTAGAGGGGGGTTTGTCCTGAAAGAACTTGATTGCTTGCCTTGATGGCTTCTGGTGAAAAACTTTCTTATTCTTGTAGTAGTCAGTCATACTGCCTTTTTTGTTTTAAGTTTTTCCTGGTGATCTTTCTTTCAAGATGTATCTTCTGTCACTATAGCTGTTTCAGGAGGGTCTGCTTGTCATTTCTAGTGGGAACGTCCCACCTCAGAAGGTTCTGGATAGTGCTCAGGATTCCACCTAAGGTCCTATATACTGTAAATGCTCTGCAAGAGGCCTATTTCACTGGGCAAGTTGTAGAACCCTTGTAGGTATTTCAATCAGTTATAGGCTGAAGATGGGCTTACA
>NW_006408609.1:9475621-9476673 GCF_000296735.1 Chrysochloris asiatica | reverse complement strand
CTACTAGGCAATCAATATTCATAACATAGTCAGGCATCTTAGTATTATTTCCCCTCTTCAGACTATGCCTTTGTCATGGTATCACAAACCCCTGTTGCTCCAAGGTTGAGTATGCATCACTATTTACCTCTGTCCCATTTAGCCCATGCAAGCCTGTCTCAGTGTTCAACTATCTACATTGTTCTTCCAACTTCCTACCCCATCTTGTGTATTGTCCTCCCCAACACTTGAACTATGATGTGTCTGCCTTCCTACCCTGTGCTCTACCATTGCTTCCCTCCACCTCCTCCAAACCTCCCTACCCTAACCCTACCAGTAACCAATAAAGATTTTTTATTTTCCCCTTTTAGTATGGATGTTTTTTCTTAAGCATTTTCTATAATGGTCTTATGCAAATTTGTCCTTTTGTGACTGACTAATTTCACTCAGCATAATGTTCTCAAGGTTTATCCATGTTAAGTGGTGCCTGACAGCTTCCTTGCTATCCTTCCAGGTAGCATAGTATTCCACCATGCGTATGTACCAAGTTTGTTTATCCATTATTCCACGGATGGGCACTTAGGCTGTCTCCATTATTTTTGCTATTGTGGATAGTGCTCTTATGAACATTGTTATGTATATATCTCCTTGTATTCTGGCTTGTATTTCTTCTGCATATATATCAAGTAGAGGAATTGCTGGATATTAAAGTTATTTCTATTTCCAACTTTCTGAGAAAGTGCCATACTGTTTTCCAGAGTGGAAAGGGGAAGGGGAAGACTTTTAGTTTCTCTCCATTGAGAGTGATGTTAGCTATTCATTTTGTATATATGTTCTTAATTATGTTGAGTGATTTCCTTTCAGTTCCTAGTTTGTGGAGTGTTTTTATGAGGAACGGATGTTGGATTTTTTTCAATACCTTTTCTTCATTTTGCATTCCCACCAGCAATGTAGGAGAGTCCCAGCCTGTTCACATCCTCTCATCCAGCATTTATTGTCCTCTGCGTTTTTGAACTTCCCTGTTATTACTGGTGTGAGATGAACTCATTGTTTTGATTTGCGTCTCTCTAATG